>NC_061113.1:134990239-135058165 GCF_002878395.1 Capsicum annuum | reverse complement strand
ACTAAACCCTTGAATGCTGAAATTAGTATTGAACCATGATATTTAATTATTGTACAATGATATTTACGTGTACCATGCCTACAATATGTTTGATTAAATGCCTAGATGAATGAAAAATGCCTAACTAGCCTGATACCATGAAATCCCCATTTATGTACAAGTTTTGCCTATCACATGTTTTGATGAAATACTTCTATAAATGTATTATTGATTATGATGTTAGTTATATGTTCAAGTAAGTTATGCTTGACCAGTGTCCTTCCATTGAGTCTTGGGGGTACTCGTACCCAAAACATTAGCTGTGTGCCTAGAGCCATGTCATGTTTTCATGATACTCTTAGTCAAGCTATGAATCTTTAGACTTCAAACAGTCTTATGACTCAAAAAATTTCCATGATCTCATGAACTCAGTCAGTTGTCAGATGTCAGTAGTATTCCATCAGTCAACGAAATTCAGTAACTCAGCCCATGTTTAGTTCAGTAAATCATGTTCAGAGTTTATTCAGATGGGAGTAAGAATTCGCACTGTGTGAACCCAAAGATGGGAACATACACTATCAGATGAGGGTGTGATTCTTAGAAGTCATCCTTGCGTTCCAAAACTATGTAGACAACATAGTTTGAGACATCAACACTGTTTAATGAAGGTTGATGAGATGGATAAGCACTGTCAGATAAGGGCCCTACCATTCTTTTTTGGGGACACTATCAAATGAGGGTTACCCATAGCTTGTCCTTACCAGTGGCGCGGTGCTGACACCCTTTCAATTGGGGTTACAGATTGGACCCTTACTCAGCCATAATGGCATATTAGGTGCATGTCGGTTAGGTAACTACTTCCCATAGTTTTATGTTACAGAATCAGGACTGTCAGACACAGTCAATCAGTCTCAGTAATAGAACTCAGATAGTTCTTCAAATTTCAGGACTGTCGGATATAGTCAACTCAGATACAGTACGGGACTCAGCTAGTTCCATTATATTCAGGACTGTCAGATATAGTCACTCATGTTATCAGTTATATCAATTATCAGTATGTCATGTTATCAGTATTCAGATTCAGTAATCATGTTATCACGATATTAGTGTCAGTTATTATGTCTCATGCATGTATTCTCACGCTCATGATAGTCAGTCTGCTATTATTATTGTACATGCATATGAACCCCATGCATTCAGCCTACCTCACATGCATACTAGTACATTCAAAGTACTGATGCATTTGCGCTATGGTGTTTTATACCATAGGTTCAGAGACACGAGCTCTAGAGCATCAGTAGATTCCAGTCTCAGCTGTCAGAGTTAGCAGTGAGTCCTCATCTTTTGAGGACATGATTATCATTCTATTATCTCAGTAATTAGTTTATTTGTTGGAGTTGGCTGGGGATATGTCCCATCAACTTATTCTTCAAACAGTCACGTTTTAGAGGCTTTCCAGACTACAGTATGTTCATATAGTTTATTTCAGTTGTTTTGGTATTTCATACCCCTCCCAGATATTACATTTTTATTAGATACTATGTCTCAGTTTTGAACCTTATGACCTTTCAGTTTACATTTCTGTATTATAAAGTATTTTATGCAGTATACAGGTACTGATATTAGTCATGGGTTAGCTTGTGGTCCTTCGGGGTCATGAGCACCGTGTAGCGTTTCGGGTACCAGATTCCCGGTGTTACAAAAAAATAGAAACAACGTGATGGAGCAAATTTCTATGTCTTTCTTCCATATAAGTGACAAAAAAATTTAAACAAAAATGATCGATGTATATGTGATGTATAGGTAATATATCGATATTGAATAAATAATTATGTAATGTATTGGTATTGTATAAATAATGTATAAACGTGTATCAATGTTGTATAAAGTATTATATAATGTATAGATATTGCACAAATAGGGTATAAATATGGATATAAAACGTATAATGTATGTATGGATCCTGTACAATAAGAAATGACCTCATGTATATGTAATGTATCGATCGTGTATATATGACGTATATGTATAAAATCATATACAAAAAGATATTATAGTTTTATATATAAATGTATATAAGAATATTGAGAACACAATAGTTTTTGAGGTTATTGCCATTTCTAATGGATTGCGAACATAATAAAATTTTGAAATTCTCTTCTTCCTTAATAAACACATGTAACAGTGATTTTGTTTTGAAATTTTACCATACAATCACATATGATAAATCACAATAGTGGAAAAAAATAAATGCTTTGTATAAAGAACCGTGTGTAGTTTTTAAGTATATTATAGAAGAGAAGCCGTGAGTGTGACACATCCCAAAGCAATCTGCAATAAGGTTCTGAAATAAAATACTATACAACCAAATTTTGCGTACTTATAACTTCAAAAATGATTTGGACTACTCATCCCTGTCATATGAAGAACATTTATGGAAGAAAAAGAAGAAGAAGAAACTTTGATGGTTGAAATTAACAAAAAAGAAGGATGAGAAAGGAAAGGTGACAAACAGAAATAGAAGAAGAAGGAAGAAGTAGAAGAACGGGGAAGAAGGATTATAAGAAAGAATAAGATAAGATATGACTCAAGTTGGCTAACTGGACGATAATGAAAAAACAAAAATAAGTCGGTGGTAGTCAATACGGATAAAGGGCCAAAATTTGTACTTATAAAATGCCAAATGATCAATTAATATAATAAATTTGTGACTTTTTAAGTGGGCTATTTTCTGTGTAAGAAATTTATTCCACTAGGAATTTTGTCTAATTTTTCCTATTAATAATAGAAAAATTTCAATTTATTTTACTTTTTATAAAAAAAATAGCTAGTGAGTCTTCTACCCATTGACAAATTATTATTTATTAAAAGCAACAAAAAGTCTCTACATTTATATGGAACAAAAAAATAAATTGCTAAAATAAAAGGAGAGTAAAATGAAAGTTCTAGACGACAATATGTATCAATATTGTATAGTAAGATATGACCGTGTTTATATGTAATGTATCGATCGTGTATATATGATGTATAACTATGTATAAATTATATACGAAAAGATATGATCGTTTTATATGTAAATGTATATATGCACATTGAGAATACATTAGTCTCTGAGGTTTATACTATTTCCAATGGATTGCGAACATAATAAAATTTTGAAATTCTCTTCTTCCTTAAGAAACACATATGATAGTGATTTTATTTAAAATTTTACTATACAATCACATGGGATAGATCACAACAGTGGAAAAAATTAAATGCTTTTTACAAAGAACCATGTACAAGTTTCTGGCATACTGTAGAAGAGAAGCAGTGAGTGTGACGCATTCCATAGCAATCTGCAATATTGTTCTGAAATAAAATATTATACAACTAAATTTTTCCGTACTTATATAACTTAAAAGATGATTTGGACTGCTCATCTCTATCATATCCAGAATATTGATAAAAGAATAAGAAAAAAAAACTATACTGACTGAAAGTAACAAAGAAGAAGGATGAAAAAGGGAAGGTAACAAACAAGAAGGAAAAAAGAAACAAAGAAGTAGAAGAACGACGAAGAAAAAAAATAAGAAAGAAGAATAGAAGATATGGTTCAAGTTGGTCGACTGGATTACAATGAAGAAGGAAAATAAGACGGTGGTAATCAATGTGGGTAAAGGGCCAAAATTTGTAACTATAAAGTGCCGAATGACCAATTAATCTAATTAATGTCTGATTTTTTAAGTGAGTTATTTTTTGTGTAAGAAATTTAATCCAATGGACATTTTGTCTAATTTTTTTAATTAAAAATAGGGAAGCTTCA
Organism: Capsicum annuum; assembly: GCF_002878395.1. Classification (NCBI taxonomy): domain Eukaryota; kingdom Viridiplantae; phylum Streptophyta; class Magnoliopsida; order Solanales; family Solanaceae; genus Capsicum; species Capsicum annuum. The sequence continues at coordinate 135,054,381 of NC_061113.1, read as the reverse complement.
ATTTATTTTACTTCTTATAAAAAAATAGTCAATGAATTTTTATCGCATTGACTAATTTTTATTTATTAAAAGCAACAAAAACTCTTTACATCTGTATGGAACAAAAAAAAAATTACAAAAGTAAAAGGAAAGTAAAATAAAAGTTCTAGACTACGTTATGTATGAATATTGTACAATAAGAAGTTCGTATGTATATGTATATATGATGTATAACTATGTATAAATCATCTACAAAAAGATATGATAGTTTTATATGTAAATGTATATAAGCACATTTAAAACACATTAGTCTATGAGATTATTTCCATTTCCAATGGATTGCGAACATAATAAAATTTTGAAACTCTCTTCTTCCTTAAGAAATAGCAATTTTATTTTTAAATTTTACTATACAATCACATGAGATAGATCACAACAGCGGTAAAAAATGAATGCTTTGTATAAATAACTATGTGTAATTTTCCAGCATATTATAGAAGAGAAATAGTGAGTGTGACACATCGCATAACAATCTGAAATAAGGTTCTCAAATAAAAAATTATATAATATTTTGCCTACTTATAACTTCAAAGATGATTTGAACTGCTCAACTCTGTCATATATAGAATATTCATGGAAGAAAATGAATAAAAAAGAAGAAGAAAAGATACAACTCAAGTTGGTCGACTGAACGACAATGAAGAAGAGAAAAAACTGGTGATAATTAATAGAGGTAAAAAAATTATAATTATAAAGTACTGAATTACCAATTAATCTAATAAATATGTGATTTATTAAGTGAGTACAAAATTTAATTCAATGGATATTTTATTTAATTTTTCTATTAAAATTAGGAAAGCTTTAATTTATTTTACTTTATCTTAAAAAATGGCCAATGGATTTTCACTCCATTGATTAAGTAATATTTATTAAAGCAACAAAAAATCTTTACATCTATATAAAACAAAAAAATAGATTGCACAAATAAAAAGGAGAGTAAAATGAATGTTCTAGACTACGGTATGTATGAATATTGTATAATAAGAAATGACTCTATGTATATGTAATGTGTCAATTCTGTATATATGATGTATAACTATGTATAAATCATATACAAAAAGATATGATAACTTTGTATGTATATGTATATAAGCACATTGAGCGCACATTAGTCTCTGAGGTTATTCTCATTTCCAATTGATTGAGAATATAATAAAATTTTGAAATTCTATTTTTCCTTAATAAACACATGGGATACTGATTTTATTTTGAAATTTTACCATACAATCACATGAGATAGATCACTATAGTGGCAAAAATAAATGCTTCGTATAAAGCATTATGTGCAGTTTTCTAACATATTATAAAAGAGAAGCAGTGAGTGTGACACATCCCATAAGAATTTGCAATAAGGTTCTGTAACAAAATATTATATAACATTTTGCGTACTTATAACTTCAAAGATGATTTTGATTGCTCATCTCTATCATATGCAGAATATTTATGAAAGAAAATATAGAATAAGAAACTTTGATGGCTGAAAGTAACAAAGAAGAAGTATGAAAAATGATAGGCAACAAATGAAAAGAGAAAAATAAAGATAGAAGTAGAAGAATGACAAGGAAGAAGAATAAGAAAGAAAAAGAGAAGATACAATTCAAGTTGGCTGACTGGACGACAATGAAGAAAGAAAAAACCCGATGGTAATTAATGTACGTGAAGGGCCAAAATTTATAATTATGAAGTGTCGAATGACCAATTAATCTAATAAATGTGTGATTTTTAAGTGGGCAATTTTTTATGTAAGAAATTTAAACTAATAAACATTCTGTTTAATTTTTCTTATTAAAAATATGAAAGTTTCAATTTATTTTACTTTTTCTTAAAAAAGGGACAATTGATTTTTACCCTAAATTTTATTTATAAAAAGCAACAGAAAGTCTTTACATCTATATGGAATAAACAAATAGGCTGCAAAAATAAAAGAAGAGTAAAATAAAAGTTCTAGACTATGGTATGTATAAATATGGTACAGTAAAAAATGACCGTATGAATATGTAATGTATCGATCATGTATATCTGATGTATGTAATACCCCAAACTTTTCTTTAAGTCAGATCTAGTTTTCAGAAGAGTTAGTGAAAATTTCCTAGATGATTAATGTTTAAATCAGATAGAATTTATCCAATTTCAACTTTTAATCATGTGGAAAATTAAATTAGCTTTCCAACGATACCAATTTCGTCCAAATCCGATATCGGAGTAAAAAGTTATGGACGTTTTACAGAGAACTGTCGTGACTGCCAGATGTGACGGTCAGGCCGACGGACCGTCGAGATAGCGATGGACCATCGCCCAAGCCGTCATGATTAAGGCAGTGAACTCATCTTTTGGCCAAGTATGACGGTCAGTACTGACGGACCGTCTAGCTAGCAACGGACTGTTATCCGAACCATCGGAGACGAGGCAGGAAGTTCAGATTCTGGCCAAGTGCGACGGTCAGGACCAACAGACCGTTGATCTAGCGATGGATCGTCTCCAAAACCGTCGTCATTTCTGATCAACAATTTTAAGCCATTTTTAAAAGGGTTTTTGGGTCTTTTTCCACCCATTTTGACCCCTAATTATACTACACCAGAGCTCATAACTTCATTATTCATCCATAATACCAAATTAGGATTTCTCTCAAAGATCAATCCCCAAGAACAAGAAATCCTAGGTGTCTAATCCCAAGGTAAGAATTCAAGCTTTCCTCCACCAATCTTCAAGAAACCATCTACCCAGTTATGTTAAGTATTGGTTCATAGGTTCCTTTCACGCATGAAGCTCAAGAAACCCTATTTAAAATATAAACTTTGGATCCACGATATGAATTGAATTATATCCATGTTTATTTTGTTATTTGATTTCCAAGTTGAAATCTTTAATGACTATCATGAAAATATGTTAGTATGTAGTTGAAATTCTTGAATTGGAAGTGTAAAATATTGCCATGAAGTATTATTTCAATATTCATGCCTAATCCTAAAGATATGCATGCAAGGTTTTTGATAAAATGCCTAAGAGAATTGGAATTATGCCTTATGACTCATTTGTGACCAAAATTGATGAATCCATGTTTGCCCCTTATGTTTGATATGACTCCCACGTTATTATTATGCTTTGTAATGAATTGACGTAATGCTTATGAGATTAGGCTTATGAAATTATGATATATTTACATGTATTCCAATTCATATGTAAGCTTATAGCATGCGAATACTTCATGAAAATCCCCAATGATTGTATTATGAATTGTTGACTATGGTCATGTGTCAAGAAGTGTCATGTCTTGTCAATTTCATTCTATCGAGTCCTAGGGGTACTCGTACCTGACAATTTAGCTGTGTGCCTAGAGCCAGTGTCATATTTTCCAGATACTCTCAGTCAAGCCATGATTCGTGAAACTCAGTCAGTTATGTGACTCAGAAAAACTCAATAAACTCAGTAATCTCAGAAATCTTAGAAATTCAGTAATCTCAGCAGTGTTCCATCAGTCAACAAAACTCATTGAACGCAGTCCAGTTTAGATTAGTTAATCATGTTCAGTGTCTATTCATATGGAAGTCGAATTTAGAATCGAGTGAGTCCAAGGATGGGAACTCACCTGTTATTAGAGGGTGTGATTCTTACAAACAATCCTTGCCCCCCAGAACTACGTAGCCAGCGTAGGTTGAGACATCAAACCTACTAGTTGAGGGTTGGTGAGGTGGATTAACATGTTGTATGAGGGTCCAACCGTTCTCCTTAGAGTACTTGTCAGGTCAGGGATTACTCATAGCTTGTCCTTACCAGTGGCGCGGTATGACACCCTTCTAATTAGGGTTACAAGTTGGACCCCAACTTAATTATATTATCTTATTTGGGGTATGTTGGTTAGATGACTACTTCCCACAATTATAGTCTCAGTCTCAGTAGTTGAACTCAGATAGTTCTACAAAATTCAGAACTGTCAGATGCAGTCACCCAGCTTAGTACAAAACTCAACTAGTTCCATTAGAAATAGGACTGTCAGACACAATCATTTAGATAATAGTATATCAGTTATACGAAAACTTATGTTATTAGTATTCAGATTCAGTGATGTTATGATATCAGTTAAAATTCACGTATTCATGAATGTGTTTTCATGTTCATGTTACTCAGTCAGTCAGTATTGTTCATGCATATGAACTCTTGCATTCAGCTTGCCTTACTTGCATACCAGTATATTCAATCATACTGATGCATTTGAGCTATGGTGTTTTATACCATAGGTTCAGAAGCACGATCTCCAGAGCATCAGTAGCATTCCAGTTTCAACAGTCAGACTAGCAGCGAGTCCTCATCATTCGAGGATGTTATTATTTGATTATTTCATTCTTTCAGTAAGTTTATTTTAGTAGTTGGAGTTAGTTGGGGGCATGTCCCATCAACTCCTTATTCTGTTAGTTTTAGAGGCTTCCAGACTGTAGCATGTTTAGTCAGTTATTTCAGTCATTTTGGTATTGATATATCATATTTTTTAGATGTTATGTTTTTATTAGATATTTGAACCTTATGGCCTTTCAGCTTTTTATTCCACATTCATACAGTATATTATGCAGTGATCAGGTATAGATATTAGTTATGAGTTAGTTTATGGTCCTTTGGGGTCATGAGCACCATGTAGTATTCCATGTACCAGATTTGGGGTGTTACAAACTTGGTATTAGAGCTTAAGGTTCAATAGAGTCCTAGAAAGTATGAAAGCAACATCTAGTAGAGTCTTGTGCATGGGTGTGTTGTGCTCCATGTTTATATACAAGAGGCTATAAGATGTTTTAGGAACAATTTCCCTTTTTTCAGTATTCATGTCGTGCCAGTGAGAACGAGCTCAAATTTAACTCTTAATCTAATTCATTTCTCCCTTTCTTCTACAGAACATGCCTCCCAAGAGAAGAAACAGAAATCAGTCAACCCCTCAATCTGTCTAAGCAGGTCCCTTGGACGAACATATTTTTCATGCAGTTCAGATCTATATTCAGTACTCTTACTAATTCAGTTGCTTCCCACAATAAACGACCCGCTGTCATTTTGGCCAACCAAGTGTCCAATTCAGCTGAAACCAGGATTCAGAACTTCACTTGAATGAATCCTCCATCCTTTTTCCAGTTTAAGTCAAATGAGGACCCTGAAGAATTCCTTGATTAGGTTCAGAAGGTTACAGATATCATAGAGGTGTCATCCGTTGAGAGTGATGAGCTAGCTGCATATCAGTTGTAGTATGTGGCTCACACATGGTTCAAACAGTCAAAAGCCGAGAGAGGTGCAGATGTAGGACCCATAAAGTAGGAGGAGTTTGCCACTGCTTTTCTTGATAGATTCTTTCCCTTAGAGTTGAGGGAAGCTAAGGTGTTAGAGTTTATCAACCTAAGACAGGGCAACATGACAGTGAAGAGTATTCTCTTAAGTTTACTCAATTAGATAGATATGCTTCTCATATAGTGGCAGACAGCAGGGCTAAGATGTGTAAGTTTGTTTTTGGGGTGAATGATAGTGTGGTCAATGAGTGCAAATCTGCAATGTTGATTAGTAAGATGGACATAGCCAGTCTTATGATCTATGCTCAACAGATAGAAGATCAAAAGATTAAGATGAGGGAGAAACAGAATAAGAGAGCAAGGACAGGTAGTTTCAACTTTACTCAGCCTAAGTCAAAGGGTGGAAGTCATTCTCAATTCTTCCTAAAGTTATCCATTCTAGCTCCTTTCTCAGCCAGTGCTCTAGTGTTGAAGTTTAGAGATGGCAACAGAGATAGGGCGCCAGGCTTTAAGTCTCATAGAAGTGTTAGTAGTGCCTTAACCTATCCTCTTTATCAGACATGTGGCAAGCACCATCATGGTACTTGCAGAGCTGGCAATTATATTTACTTCGAATATGGCAAGCCAGGCCACAGAGTTAGAGATTATCCCCAACCAGGTCCTCAGGGTCAGCGTAATCTCCTTCCAGCTCAGTTCGGTCACCCGAATCAGTAGGGTGCCTCTTCTAGTGCTACCAGTGGGCAACGCCCAAACAAACTCTATGCTCTTTAGTCCCGATAGGATCAGGAAAATTCTCCTAATAGGGTTACTGGTATGTTACAGATCTTTCATGTACATGTTTTCGCCTTGCTAGATCTTGGAGCTTCTTTATCTTTTGTTACTTCTTATATAGCAGTCGATTTTGGAGTCAATCTCAAAATTCTAGCTTAGCCCTTCTCAGTATCTACCACTATGGGTAAAACCATCATAGCCTGGCGAGTATATAGGAACTTTTCGATTATGGTATCTTAGAAAGTCACTTCAGCAGACTTAGTCAAAGTAGAGATGACTAATTTTAACGTTATTCTCAGTATGGACTGACTTTATTCCTGCTATGCCACAGCCGACTGCAGAAATAGAGTGGTCCAGTTTCAGTTTTTGAATGAACCTAGCCTAGAGTAGAGGGGTAGTACTTCAGCATTTAGAGGTCAACTTGTTTCCTACCTTTGGACACATAAAATAATATCTAAGGGATGTGTCTATCATCTTATGCGAGTTAAGAACACTAGTTCCAAAACTCCCAGTCTCGAATTAGTCCAACAATGAATGAATATTCAGATATATTTCCCAAAAATCTTCCATGAATTCCTCCCAAAAGGAAAATAGACTTCGGCATTGATCTTCTTCTAGATACTGAGCCTATATCTATTTCGCTATGCAGAATGACACCAAAAGAATTCAGAGAGTTGAAAGAACAGTTAAAGGATCTCCTATATAAGGGATTCATCAGACCCAGTGTGTCCCCGTGGGGCGCATCAATCTTATTCGTGTGCAAGAAAGATGGTTCTCTTAGAATGTGTGTAGACTACCGCCAGCTCAATAAAGTCACCGTCAAGAACAAGTATCCACTTTATAAAATCAATGACTTATTCGATCAACTTCAGGGTGCTAACCATTTTTCTAAGATAGACCTCAGATCCGGCTATCATCATCTTAGGCTCAGAGAATGTGATATTCTGAAAATAGCTTTCTGTACTCAGTATGGTTACTTCAAATTCTTAGTCATGTCCTTTGGGATTACCAATGCCCCAACAGCTTTCATGGACTTGATGAACCATGTGTTCAAGCTGTACTTGGACATGTTCATCATAGTCTTCATAGGTGACATTATTATCTATTCCCGCAGTAAGCATGATCATGCAGACCATCTCAGAATAGTATTGCAGACTCTCAGAAATCATCAGCTGTTCGCTAAATTCAGTAAGTGCAAATTTTGGCTAAGGTCAGTAGCATTCCTCGGTCATATCATCTCTGGTGATGACATTAGAGTTGATCCAAAAAAGACCAAAGCAGTGAGAAACTAGCCCAGACCCATCTCTCCATCAGATATCAGGAGTTTCTTGGGTTTTACTGGTTATTACCATTGATTTGTTGAAGTATTTTCATCTATTGTATCCTCTATGTCTAGATTGACTCAGAAGAAAGTCAAGTTTTAGTGGTCAGATCCTTACGAGAAGAGTTTTCAGGAGTTGAAGACTCGACTCACCTCAGGTTTAATTTTGGCTCTTCGAGATGGTTCAGATGGGTTCGTAGTGTTTTGTGAGGCATTTAGAGTAGGTTTGGGTTGTGTCCTTATGCATTATGGTAAGGTCATAGCCTACGCCTCCAGGCAGCTTAAACCCCATGAGAAGAATTATCCTACTCATGACCTTGAGTTAGCAACCGTAGTTTTTGCCTTGAAGATTTGGAGGAATTACTTGTACAATGTTCATAGATCATAAGAGCCTTTAGTATGTATTTTCTCTGAAAGATCTTAACCTCCATCAGAGAAGGTGGTTAGAGTTCTTAAAATATTACTACATGATGTCCTTTATCATCCGGGCAAGGCCAATGTGGTGGCCAATGCTCTCAGTACACTATCTATGGGTAGTGTTGCTCATGTTGAGGACAGTAAGAAGAAGTTTGCTCAAGAAGTCCATCAGCTTGCCCGACTAGTTATCCGCTTAGTCGATTTAGTAAAAGGTAGTATATGGGTTCAAAACAGTTCAGAATTATCTTTAGTATCCGAGGTGAAAGAAAAGCAAGATAGAGATCCCAGTCTTGTTAAGTTGAAAGAGTCAGTCAAGGATCAGGAGGTTGAGGTTTTCTCCCAAGAGGGAGATGGTGTTCTCCGTTGTCAGGGTCATCTATGTATTCCAGGTGTAGATGACTTGAGGTAATGAATTCTTGCAGAAGCGCATGGTGTGCGCTACTCTATTTGCGGGAGATCTATTGGTGGAGTGGTATGAATAAAGATGTGGCAGAGTTCCTGGCTAAATACTCTACATATCAGCTGGTTAAGATAGAGCATCAGAATCCTAGTGGGTTCATACAAGAGTTCAGTATTCCTACTTGGAAGTGGGAAGAAGTGAACATGGACTTTGTGATGGGTTTGCTTCATACTCATAGTCAGCATGATTCAGTTTGAGTCATTGTATATAGGATGGCCAAATCAGCTCATTTTCTTCCAGTCCATACCTCTTATTTAGTCGAGGATTATGGCAGACTCTATATCAGGGAGTTGGTCAGATTGCACAGTATTCCATTGTCTATTGTTTGAGATAGAGGTATCCAGTTCACCTCTCACTTCTAGAAAGCATTCCTAAAGGGTCTTGGTACCCAAGTTCACCTCAGTATAACCTTTTATCCTTAGAGAGATGGTCAAGTAGAAAGGACCATTCAAACCTTGGAAGATATGCTAAGGGCGTGTGTAATTGATTTCAAGAGGAGTTGGGATGGCCACTTGCCTTTGATTGAGTTTGCATACAACAACAGCTATCATTCCAGTATTCGGATAGCTCTATTCGAAGCTCTCTATGGTATGAGGTGAAGATCTCCAATCGGTTGGTTCAAAGTGGGTGAGGCTGCAGTAGTAGGGCTTGACTTGATATTCGACACCTTAGAGAAAGTTCAGTTGATCAGAGAATTAGAGTTTTTCTCTGATCTTCTCAGAGCTTACAGAAGTCCTATACAGATATGTGTCGAAAGGATCTCAAGTTCAAGATTGGTGATTATGTGTACTTGAAAATCTCTCCCATGAAGGAAGTGAAGCGATTTGGCAAGAAGGAAAAGCTCAGTCCCCGATATGTCAGTCCCTTCAAAATTCTCAGTTATTTCGGCAAGGTATCTTATAAGCTTGAATTGCCTTCAGATCTAGCCTCAGTTCATCCAGTGTTCCATATCTCCTTGCTAAATATGTGTATAGGTGATCCAACAGTTGTAGTCCCGGTAGAGGGCTTAGACATTTAGAACAACCTTTCTTTCGAAGAGATCCTAGTCAAAATTCTTGACTACCAGACTCATAGATTGAGGAACAAAGAAGTCCCTCTAGTCAAAGTTCATTGGAGAAATCAGTCCGTTGAGAGAGATACTTAGGAAGCAGAAGCAGACATGCTGAACAAGTATCCTCACCTCTTCTCTGGAAACTCAGACTCAGCCCAAGGTAATAGCTTTCCTTAAGCTTATTTAGTTTCATGTTCAGATTTCAGTTATGAACCTGGTATTAAATACCCTTACATATCCAGTCATATGTTCATGTATCATGTCAGTCCCGTATTTATGCATTATATATACATTCTCATCACGAGAAACTTAGCTTCTCAGTAATTTCAATCATGCATTCATGAATACTATCCATCACATATCCATATATCAAACGTCCATATTCAGTATGAGAATTTAGTATATTAGAAGTTCCAGTCATAAAGACATGTTCAATGTTCACGTCCCTTAAGTAAGATCAGTCTATCAGCTTACCCAGTCAAGTTAGTCCTATTCGAGGATGAATGTTCCCAAGGGGGAGATATTGTAATATTCCAAACTTTTTTAAGTCAAATCTAGTCTCCAAAAGAGTAAGTGATAACTTTCTAAATGATTAATGTTTAAATAAGATAGAATTTCCCCAATTTTGACTTTTGATCATATGGAAAATTGAATTAGCTTTTCAATGATACCAATTTCGTCCAAATCTGGTATCGGAGTAAAATGTTATGGACGTTTTACAGAAAACCATCGGAACTGCCTAGAAGCGGCGGTCAGGCCGACGGACCGTCGTCCAAGCCATCGCGATTAAGGCAGTGAACCCATCTTCTGTCCAAGTGCGACGGTCAGGACCGACGGACCATTGAGCTACTGACGGACCGTCACCCAAATTGTCACAGACGAGGTAGGAAGTTCAGGTTCTAGCCAAGTATGACGGACCGTTGAGCTAGCAACGGACCGTCGCCCAAACCATCGCCACTTTCGATCAGCAATTTTATGCCATTTTTAAAAGGGTATTTGGGTTTTTTTCCACCCGTTTTGACCCCTAACTATACCAGACTAGAGCTCATAACTTTATTATTCATCCGCAACACCAAATTAGGGTTTCTCTCAAAGATCAATCCCCAAGAACAAGAAACCCTAGGTGTCTAATCCCAAGGTAAGAATTTAAGCTTTCCTTCACCAATCTTTAAGAAATTATCCACCCAGGTATGTCAAGTGTTAATTCATGGGTTCCTTTAATCCATGAAGCTCAAGAAACCCTATTTGAAATATAAACTTTGGATTCCATGGTATGAATTGAATTATATCCATATTTATGTTGTTGTTAGATTTCCAAGTTGAAGTCTTTAATGACTATCATGAAAATATGTTAGTATGTGTTTGAAATTCTTGCATTGGAAGTGTAAAATGTTGCCATGAAGTATTATTTCAATATTCATGCCTAAGCCCAAAGATATGCATGCAAGGTGTTTGATAAAATGCCTAAGAGAATTGGAATTATGCCTTATGACTCATTTGTGAAAAAAATTGATGAATCCATGTTTCTCCCTTATGTTTGATATGACTTCCACGGTACTGTTATGCTTTGTAATGGATTGACGTAATACTTATGAGATTAGGCTTATGAAATTATGAAATGTTTACATGCATTCCTATTCATGTGTAAGCTTATAGCATGCGAATACTTCATGAAATCCCCAATGATTGTACTATGAATTGTTGACTATGGTCATGTGTCAAGAAGTGTTATATTTTATCAGTTTTATGCTATCGAGTCCCGGGGGTACTCGTACTAAAAAATTTAGTTGTGCCTAGAGCCAGTGTAATGTTTTCCAGATACTCTCAGTCAAGCCATGATTCATAGAACTCAGTCAGTCATGTGACTCAGGAAAACTCAGTAAACTCAGTAATCTCAGAAATTCAGTAATCTCAGTAGTTCCGTCAGTCAACGGAACTCAATGAATACTGTCTAGTTCAGATCAGTTAATCATGTTCAAATTTCATTCAGATGGGAGTAGGATTCAGCACCGAGTAAGTCCAAGGATGGGAACTCACCTGTTATTAGAGGGTGTGATTCTTAGAAGAAATCCTTGCACTTCAGAACTATGTAGCTAGCATAGGTTGAGACATCAAACTTTCTAGTTAAGGGTAGATGCGGTGGCTTAACCTATTATACGAGGTTCCTACTATTTTCCTTAGAGTACCTGTCAGATGATGGATTACTCACAGCTTGTCCTTACCAGTAGCGCGATATTGACATCCTTCCAATTGGGGTTACAGATTGGACCTCAACTCAATATATTATCTTATTTGGGGCATGTTGGTTAGATGACTACTTCCCATAGTTACAGTCTCAGTCTTAGTCACAGTAGTAGAATTCAAATAGTTTTACAGAATTCAGGACTGTCAGATACAGTCACCCAACTCAGTATGGAACTCAACTAGTTCCATCAGAAATAGGACTGTCAGACACAGTCATTCAGATAATAGTATATCAGTTATACAAAAACTTATGTTATCAGTATTCAGATTCAGCAATGTCATGATCTCAGTTACAGTTCACATATTTATGCATGTATTCTCATGTTCATGTTACTCAGTCAGTCTGTATTATTCATGCATATGAACCTTTGTATTTATCCTACCTCACTTGCATACCAGTACATTCAATCATACTGACGCATTTGAGGTATGGTGTTTTATATCATAGGTTCAGAAGTACGATCTCCAGAGCATCAGTAGCATTCTAGTTTCAGCAGTCAGACTAGCAATGAGTCCTCATCATTCGAGGATGTTATTATTTGATTATTTCATTCTTTCAGTATTTAGTTTATTTCAGTAGTTGGAGTTAGTTGGGGATATGTCCCATCAACTCCTTATTTAGTTAGTTTTAGAGGCTTCCAGACTATAACATGTTCAGATAGTTGTTTCAGTCGTTTTGGTATTGATATACCATATTTTTCAGATGTTATATTTTATCAGATATTTGAACCTTATGGCCTTTCAGCCTTTTATTCCGTATTTATATAGTATATTATGCAGTGCTCAGGTACAAATATCAGTCATGAATTAGCTTGTGGTCCTTCGGGGTTATGAGTATCGTGTAGCATTTCGGGTACCATATTCCGGGCGTTACAATGTATAACTATTAATAAATCATAAACAAAAAGATATGATAGTTTTATATGTAATTTATATAAGCACATTGATTTTCAATGGATTGCGAGTATAATGAAATTTTCAAACTCTTCTTCTCTCTTAAGAAATACATATGATCGTGAATTTTTTTCAAAATTTTACCATACAATCACATGAGATAGATCACAACAGTGGCAAAAGACGAATGCTTTGTACAAAGAGCTATGTGCAGTTTTCTAACATATTATATTAGAGAAGCAGTGAGCGTATATGTAATAAGATTTTGAAACAAAATATTATATAACCATATTTTGTGTACTTATAACTTCAAAGATGATTTGGACTGTTCAACTCTATCATAGGGAGAACATTCATGGAGGAAAAAAAAGAATAAAAGAATTTGATAGTTGAATCTAACAAAGAAAGAGGATGAAAAATGGAAGGCAACGAACAAGAAGAGAAAAAGAAAGGAGGAAGTTGAAGAACTACACAGAATAAGAATAAAAAATAAGAAGAGAAGATAAGGCTCAAGTTGGTCAACTGGACACAATGAAGAAGGAAAAATAAGCCAATGGTAATCAATGCGAGTAAAAGGCTAAATTTGTAATTATAAAATGCTGAATGACCAATTAACGTAATAAATATGTGATATTTTTAGTGAGCTATTTTTTATATAAGAAATTTAATTCAGTGGACATTGTGTCTAATTTTTCCTATTAAAAATAAAAAATTCAAATTATTTTACTTTTTAAAAAAAAAATGGTAAAGGGGTTTTCACCCCATTGACTACTTTTTATTTATTAAAAGCAATAAAAAGTCGTTACATCTTTATGGAATAAAAAAAATAGATTGTACAAAATAAAAGGAGAGTAAAATAAAAGTTCTAGACTCCGATTACTTTTTTGAAAAATCAAGTTGATAGTCCATTGGACCCATTCTATTAATAATTATGAATCAAAAATTTCAAAACAACCGAGGGTCAAGTTTTTCAAAATAAAAAGAAATAAAAGGCAAAGTTGGATAAAAAAGACCCAATAAGGAAATAAAATCCTTTCTAAACACTGTTGATGTATTTGAGAAGATTATCCGATAGTCTTCTTCATTGTCGATCTCTGGCTTCATCTAAAAATGTTCCTGAGTGGTATCACCAAAATCACATTTTCTGTGCACTCCTTTTTTGAATCATCCATAAAGTCGAGCGAAGAATTGATATATGTGGCTTTGTATATCTACTTCACAGTACAAAGTATATCTTCCAACTCCCAGTTTTTTTCTAAATCTTTATTTTCATTATTGATTATTTTATTATTAGGTTAGGTGGTTAGTGTTTCACATCCCCAAAGGAATAAATAAAAAAGATATGTGTTTAGGTCAACATATGTCATGGTGGGTTTTCCTCTTTCTCCTTCATTTTCTGTCCATTTACCTTTTTTTTAAAGAGCTCATATCCTGCTATCGTCTTTCTCAGATGAGATCTAGATGATTGTGATATATTCTTATTAGGGTTATTAGGGTTTACTGTTAAATCCAAATCTTTCATGTGTTACTAACCCTGCAAGACTTTATTTTTAGTGAAGTATTTTTTATAGCTAGAGTATCTAGTTTATACACATCATTGGTGTCTTCTTCTGGGCATAATTTATTATTTGTATGTTTGGAAGTATGTTTTCCTTTGTATGTATTCCTATAAATGATTGTGCATAATTTTCAGATAGTATCCAATTCTCTTTGGGTAGAACTTTGGTCATTATTTGATTTTGCATGTTCTCACTCTCAAATTAGGAATCTGTTACTTGTCCTTGGTCAAGATTTTTCTTCCAATTGTTGGGAGGTCCTAAAAAGTGTGAGTATTCCTATATATTTGAACGTTCAAAATCTGTATTAGATAGTGATTCTTCTAATCAATTCCCTTCTTTCAAACTATGTTTGATTTCTATGTTCAAATACTGTTTGATTTATGTTTCAAATACTTTATGATGTTCGTTGTTTCTTTCACATTATCGACTAGATCCCAAGGTACCTTCTACAGTTCCTGTTATGTTTCTCAACTCTAGTGAATCTGACTTTAGAATAATGTTCCTCAAATCCTTAGTTAAGCATAATCTAAGTGCCTCTAGTATAAACTCTGTTTCTGCTTTTATGTTTGTAGCAATTCTAATGCAATTTGATTGAGCACCAATATCTTGATATTATATTGATGTGTCATGAAATTATGACACTTAAGACAAGGAATATTTTCAAGTTCAAGGGCATTTTTGTAGATTTTATGTGTTTCTTTTAGTGTTTGCAGACTTTTTGGAATTAGAGAAGGAAAATGCTTAAGAATGGACAAAGTTGGCATCCGACGATCCTTACCACGATCCTAGGATTAAACCACGATCGTACCTAGGCTATCATACCATCGAGTCAGAGATTTTATAAATCAGAGGTCTCTTCGACGGAAGGAACCACAATAGTGAGTTGATAACACAACATACCATGTGATCTTAATTACAAAGGGAAATTCACATCTGCAGGAATTATGTGTAAGGGGATTAAACGAGAGCTTCCCAGGATCGTACCTTGAAAGCACGATTGTACCATATGGTCGTGAAAAGAGACTTCAGCTGTTGAAAAGTCTTAGAAGCATTCCTCGATCGTACATTAAAACCACAGGTTTGTACTAAGAACCATACCTTATAAGACCTGAAAGTGATCTAGTCTAAGTGCAAACCATGATAAACAAAGGATGATTGTAGGTTCTAATCACAACGTGCCTTCTTCTCCTCTGAGGTAGTTGACACAATTTTTTTTTTGTTTAGGATAGGATTTATTTTGTCTATAAATACTATTATAGGGCTGTTTTTATGGGGTTACACAATCATTACATACATTACCTTATATTATACAATTCTAAGGCACATTCTTGAGATTGTATGGATATTCTTCCCAGGGTTTAATGAAAGTTGAGTTTTTGGAATTTATTTCATATTGAAACTTCATGATTATTTCTCTATCTATGAATTCTCATTGTGTGCTTACGACTATGAATTTTGAACATATAACAAGATAGCATAACTAGACAAGGACTGACTTTGAGATAGATCTATTCCTAGAACAACCCTACTAAGTCATCCCGTCCCCTAAATCATACCAAGCCAAACCAATACCGGACCAAGGGCCATAAACCTGGCCATAACCAATTGAGATCCAAAACATAATATGATTAATCCCAAAATGAAATATGATGGAACAGTGAGAAATTATGTCCAATGATGTCAGCCCTAATACCAATGCCCAGATTAAGGCCGACACCAATGCCGATTTTTCCTATTCCAACCCATTACAGTACCACAAACCCTCTAACCAAAAGAATACCAAAATTCAATTGGCACATGCCCCAGACCGTAGTCAAAGCCATTATCCATAAATAAGTTAAAGTATGAAATAACATCCATGAAATAGAGCCTTTTGAATAGAAGGAAGCTCACCACTTCAATCCAAATGCTGACCCTGAAGTCCAAATTGCTAAATAGGAGGAGTGGAACGGTCGGTTCATGCATCGTTTGGGGATACAATGCTCGATGATGGGTTAGTGGGTGAATGCTAGCATGAACTTAGGATAAGGATAAAATAATTCCATTTATAAAACCAAGTAAGAACCATCCATATGCACACAACCATACATACATTATATATATATATATCCATTCTGGGAAAGGGGATCGGGTTTAGCATTCCATTAAAACCTTTGCCTAGGCAGTGTAGCTTTGCTATCTTAAATCACCTACGACTATCCGGGTTCAGCTCTCCTACTGAAAGGGCCCCAGTTCATGAAACCGCACGACCAGGGAAGAAAACCTGGGATGACTAGTACATCCCCCAAAATATATAGTGTGACATCATGCACACTGTCACTAGGACCAAACCTCACATCGGCAAATATGAGTTTCTAGTTTAGACCCCCCCGGGACCTCCACCTCCTACGGCTTTGCTACATATACCGCCTTTAAGCCCAATTAAAACCATTTTTCATCCAAACCATTATTCCATTATTATTAACCGAGGCTATTAGTAGTGGTATCATCATACCAACAATAACTTGCAAGTATTGTCCTTAGCCAAACCTTAAGGGATTCCAATGTACCCCATATGATTTCTAAATAGCCAAAAGCATGGACACCAAGGCCTTTCCAATCCATTCAAAACCATTTTAACCGTTCATATCATTTAGGGTTCCGTTACCAAGTTTAAACCATGCATAAGTTCCATTAAAAAACCAATATTATAGAGAAAACATTGTTAAAGACATGTTATCAAACACATTGGGGGCATAGTATTTCCAAAACCAAAGGCCATTACCAAATAACCATTCTCATGCAACCAATTAACCACTATTAATGCAGATACAAGCATAATTAAAATATGGGAAAACCATAACCAAGCATTTATAACCAAAACCCCCAAATCATATATGAAAACCCAAAATCATACAACATTCAAAACATGAAAACATTGTATAAAACCATGCCTTTAGTTGAAAATAACAATGAGGGATGATAAAATACCTTAAACCAAGATGATGATGGAGAAAAATCACCAATTCAAGACCCAATTTACTTCTTAAGATGAAACCCTAGTTTTCTTTGCCTAAGAACTCTAGAGAGGATTTAAGAGTGTTTTCTAATTGTTTAAGAATAGAATAGTAGGGAAAATAACCTCCCAAGTGCAATATAAGTCATGGGACCTTATTAGGTTAAGCGAGAAAATGTCCAAAATAACCCCACTTAAGTTGCACAAAAATCCCGTTACAAAAATCCTCCATATCACCTCTATCCCTATCCCATTCTTCATACCATTGGTACATAATATCTTTTAGCTGATAAGCTGTAAAGTTTACACCCTCCATATTAGTAGCCTGCATCACCCTGTATATCTTCTCCATTTTATCCAAGAAACCTTAAGGATCCTCCTCCATCTTCACACCATTAAAAGTAGGAGGATTCAATTTCGTGAATAACCAACCCTTTTGGCCTAAGCAGACAGCCCACCAGATGCTTCTCGCTCAGCCTGAGCAGTAGCCAATTAAGCCATAGTATGAATAAATTGGTGAAATTATGCATTAGTCACCTCACCCTGTGGAGGACTAGTAGCAATCAGAGGAACTCCAGAACTATCAGGGATATGACCTTAAGATCGAAGACGAACCCCAGACATAGGACGTACCCCATTAATATTATCCTAGATGGGATTGAAGAGTTTTTTTGTGTTCTAGATCATTGAGGCATGATCTAAAAAGTGAACAACCAAGGATTAAAGAAGAATTCTAGGACTTAGACTCCAAGCTTGAAAATAGAATACTAAGAAAGTAAAATATTCCTAAATGCCTTGTAGCCTCTCTCTTATAAGTATGGTGCGCTACACACCCCTAAAAGAGACTCTACCAGGTACGTCTTTATACTCTTAATTAACCATGAACCTAAATCTCTAATATCAACTTGACCCGACTCGATCGGGGGCTTTGTCATAATGGGTATCCCAAGTCCAACCAAGACCGGAGACTACCCCCGTTACCCAAGCCAACCTCCAGCTGCCAGCCCTAAGTTGGCTGAATTTTGAACATATAACAAGATAGAATAACTAGATAAGGACTGACTTTGGGATAGATCTATTCTTAGACTAGCCCTACTAAGTCATCCCATCCACCAAAAGCATACCAACCAAACCACCAAGTCAAACTAATACGAACAAAAGGCCATAAACCAGGACATAACCAATTGAGATCCAAAACATAATATGATTAATCCCAAAATGAAATATGATAGAACTTTAAGAAATTATGTCCAATGATGTTAGCCTAAAAACCAATGCCAATAATAAGGCCGACACTAATACCTCCCATTCCAACCCATAGCAGTACTACAAAGCCTTTAACCAAAATAATACCAAAGTTTGGTTGAGACATGCCCCCAACCATAGATAAAACCAATATCCATAAATAAGTTCAAGTATGAAATATCATCCATGAAATGGAGCCTTTCAAATAGATAAAATTTTACCACTTCAATCCAAATACTGACCCCAAAGTTCGAATTGATAAGTAGGAGGAGTGGACGGATGGTTCCTGCATCGTGTGATGGGTTAGCGGGTGAACGCTAGCATAAAATCTAAATAAGGATAAAATAATGCCATTTATAAAACCAAGAACTATCCATATGTATATAACCATACATATATATATATATCCATGCCATAAAAAGGGATTGGGTTTAGCATGCCATTAAAACCTTTACCTGTGCGGTGTATCTTTACTGTCCTAAACTACCCATGGGCTATATGGGCTCAGCTCTCCTGCTGAAAGGGCCCTAGTATGTGAAGCCGCACAACCAAGGAGGAAAACCTTGGATGACTAGTACATCCCCTAAAATATATAGTGTGACATCACGCACACGGTCACTAGAACCATAGCTCACATCGACAAATATGAGTTTCCAATTTAGACCCCTTCAGGACCTTCACCTTTCACGGCTTTGCTACACATCTCTCTTTTAAGCCTAATTAAAACCATTTTCCATGCAAACCATTACTACATTATTATTAACCGAGGTTATTAGTAGTGGTATCATCATACCAACAATAACTTGCAAGTATTTTCCTTAGCCAAACCTTAGGGGATTCCTATGTACCCCATATGATTTCTAAATAACCAAAACCATGGCCACCAAGGCCTTTCCAATTTATTCAAAACTATTTAAACCTTTCATATCATTTAGGGTTCCATTACCAAGTTTATATCATGCAGAAGTTCCCTTGAAAAACCAATATTATAGAGAAGACATTGTTAAAGGCATGTTATCAAACACATATGGGGCATAGTATTTCAAAAACCAAAGTCCATTACCAAAGAACTATTCATATGCAACCAATTATCCAAAACCACCATTAACACATATAAAAGCATAATTAAAACTTGGAAAGCCATAACCAAGTATTTATAACCAAAATCCCAAATCATATTTGAAAACCTAAAATAATACAACATTCAAATCATAAAGACATTGTATAAAACCATGACTTTAGTTGGAACTAACAATGAGAGAAGAGAACATGCCTTAAACTAAGATGATGATGGAGAGAAATCACTAAGACAAGCCCCAAGTTACTCCTTAAGATTAAACCCTAGCTTTCTTTACTCAAGAACTCTAGAGAGGATTTAAGATTGTTTTCCAATTATTTAAGAATAGAATAATAGAGCAAATAAAATCTCGAGTGAAATATAAGTTGTGAGATCTTATTAGGATAGGTGGGGAACTATCTAAAATACCCCCACTTAAGTTGCACAAAAATCCCATCACAGGGATACGACTGACCTTTACGAGTCGTATCCACCCTATACGAGTGGTGCCTACTACTCGTACCCAAGACATTTTCCCTTGGACCCAACACTATCCAAGGTGTGACACACCCTAACCTAAGTCATATTCAAGTGTATGAATAGTACCCATAAACCGTACCCCTGGCAGAATGGAATCCAGGAGGTTTGAACACTGACCACCATATGAGTCCTGGGTACGAATTGTACCTTAGCTTATGGCTCATGATGAGACAGTCGTACTTAAATACAACTTAAACTACCAAGTCTAAGGTTAAGTAAAGGAACCAAATGATCCCTATCTAACCATACAACTCGTATTATTCAAGTTGTACCCATTCCATTAACCAAAATCCATCCCACAACCAACACTGGTCCGCATACGACTGGACTATACCATTCGTACCCCAACATATGGTTTGTAACAATGAGTCGTATTGGGTTTAGAAATCAGAATTCCAAGAAATTTTCTAAGGTTTAGAAACCATGGTGTTTCAACTGATTTTACTTCTTTACTATTTTTAGGTCACATACCGGTGCATGCCCAATACTTGGGGTCAAGGTAATCCTTTGATTCTGATTAATCTTAAACTTGAGAAAACTCTGAGGTAGAACAACCAAATAGAGACAGATAGGGATTTTATGATTTAGAATCGCTGCTCAAGAAGGTTTATGATGACCTAGTAGTTATGAATCTGCCACTCCAACATGATATTTAGGAAATTATAGAATAGGTTACTTCTCAGCTAATGGCTGAGAAAAATACTAAGCAAACAACTTCCCAATAATTAACAAGGGAATAAAGGGATAGGTAAGAGGATATAGATCACTTAACTTCACCTGATGTGAGGGACAAAGTAAGAATAAATAGGGAACAACAACTCATCCAATAATATCTTTCTATTTATGATAATCCAGAAGAAGATTTAAGGTATGTCGAGCCAATTGAAATAGGTGTAATAATTCCTCCAAAATTTTCTTAAGGTATTAAGTTTGATATTATGAGTGCGATGATCTAGCTATTGAATCTAAAAAGGGTGTTTGCTGGCCTACCTACTAATAATGCAAATACATATGTTATTAACTTTGTGGGGATTCGCACTTTATAATCTATCAAGGGTGAGTCAAGAGGTAATACGACTAAGATTATTTCCACTCTCTCTGATAGGGAAAGCTACTATATGGTTAGGTTAGTTAACCCGTAGATCTATCACTATTTGGAATGAGTTAAGGACTTAATTCTTAGACCATTTTTTTCTGCCCTTTAGAATGCTTAAATTGAATGATGAGATGTATAATTTATAGAAGTTGTATTCATAGGCGCTATATGACACATGGTTAAGGTTAAAGAAAAAGCTTAAGATCATGCTAAATTATAAGATTACTAGAAGAAACTTACTTGCTATCTTCTATAGAAACTTAAATGCTAATTCTAAGGCTGTAGCAGACACTGTTACTATTGGAACCTTTATGAGTCTATATTGAGAGTAGGCTTCTAAGATTGTAGACTAGATTACTAAAACCAACCAAGAGTGTCATACTCAAGAGATGGATAAATCAAGAATTACTAATGCAATTGGAGCCTCCAATGAGCAGCAAGTACTAGATGATTCAGTGGATCAAGAGATAGCACAACTAAGAACTGAGATTGGATTGCTTACTAAGTAATTTGTAGTTGTAAGAACAAAAAATCTAAATAAAATGGGTGCACTAGGTAAGGCTCCTAGATATAAAGATTCAGATTCTGAGGAGTAAGCTAAATATCTTGATAGGGAAGTGGCAAATTTTTGGGCCAAGGGATAAGGGTATAACCAAGACAATTAGAGCTCTAGGCAAGGAAATCAAGGTCAAAACTACTATAGATATCACTACAACATGTATAGAGACATGAGTAGAGATTGTGATGGTGATTAAAAGTGAAAAGATGACTACAAGGACAAAAGTAGTCTTTATGTTCTGCCAGGGAACTATGATGGAGATTTTGGAAACTCAAGGGTGAAATATTTTCCGCCGAAACTGGTTAAGGCCAGAGAAATAAAAGAGATGCCTTAAGGAAATCAAGGTAGGCATTTTAAGTTTGAGCTAAAGTTGGAGTCACCTGCGACTGCCATTAAATAGCTTGAGCAATATTTGGGCAGATATTTACTACATTGAACCAATGTCAACCTAGCACACTTCTGAGAAACACCATTCAAAAATCCTAAGAATGACAGTTATTATCTAGCTATCACTACTCATAATGGTAAGGCTACCATTGATCCACCTATACTATGGTTGATGACTCACAAAACAAGCTTGTGGTTATTGATGATGTAGACCAAGCAGAAATAAATAATATGGTGATAAAAATGAGGCATCTCAAAATCCTCTAGTATTAATAAAGAGGCGAAGGCTGACAAAAGGAAAGGTAAGGAGGTTACACCAGTATTGAAGTCCATTCCTTGACCTCCTCTACCTTTTTCCAAAGATTAAACAAGAAATCCAAAGAGGGAAAATATAAAAAGTTTATTTCTATGTTGAAGGAGTTATTTGTGAACATCCCTCTTGTGGAAGCTATAAAGAAAATACTGAGCTATGCAAAATACATAAAATATTTTGTGATAAAGAAAAGGATAATGAGTTTTGAGCCTGGTGATAATGTACATCATTATAGCGCTAATGCCTCTTACTCTTTAGTAGAAAAAAAAGAAGATCCGAGAGCTTTCACTATTCCTTATACTATTGGGTCTTAAAATTTTGCTCGAGCCTTATGTGATTTGGGTGATAACACTAATTTAATGTCTCTAGTTGTCCACAAGCAGTTGGGATTAAGGTATCCTAAACAGATCTTCATAAGACTATTAATGACAAATTACATTGTGAAAAAGCCCGTGGGTAATTTTGTGATGTGTTGGTAAGGTCGTATCTTTTATATTTTTATCTAATTTTACTATTCCTAATTTTAAGGTCGACTTCTAAGTCCCCATCATATTGGGATGGCCTTATCTAGCTATGAGTAGGGTATTGGTTAATATGGAGATTGGGCAGATAAAGTTTTAACTTAATGATGAGCAAGTCACCTTTAATGTACGTTAATCTATGAAGCAACCAAATATATGCATGTTTTTTTTGTGATAGATACTATAGATGAAGATGATTTAGTAGCACCTATTAAGGAGAGACTCGATGTTGAGGCATTAACAACCATGATAATAAACTTTGATAGTTATGGTACAATGCACTTATTGGTACGGGTTCCTACACTTATGCACCATAGATGATGGATCTTGACATAAAGAATAGAGCAACACCGCCGGCTAAATCATCTATTGAAGACTCAAGTTTTTGAGCTAAAGGCCCCCTTTGCATTTTTTAGGGACAATAGTTCCTAACAATTTATTATTGTAGCTAATTTTTTAGAGTGCCAGGTTGAGGCCTTAATGCCTGTGTTTCAGAGGTTCAAAGGTCTATTTGATGGACCATTACTGATATTATTGGAATTCCACCTGGGATTTATACTCATAAAATCTAACTTAATCTAGATTGTATACCTAGTATTGAGCATCAATGTAGATTGAATCCACACATGCAAGAGGTTATAAAGAAAGAAATCATTAAGTGGTTAGATGCAGGTATAGTTTATTGATCACCGATAACAAATGGGCGAGCTCAGTCTAATGTGTCCTAAAGAAGGGTAAAACCACCATAATTCATAATGAGATAGTTCTTGAGACCAGTCATCAGATGACGAGTTTGCATGGACTCTAGGAAGCTAAATTATGGACCTATAAAGATCATTTTCCTATACCGTTTATTGATCAGATGTTAGACTGCTTTGCTAGTAGAGGATGAAGTTATACTATTGATACTTATTTGAGGTATAATCAGATTTCTATCTCTCTCGAGGACTAATATAAGACTATTTTCATTTGTACATATGGGACACTTGCATTTAGAAGAATGCCCTTTGGTCTAAGTAATGCTCCCGCAACTTTTTAGTGATGTATGATGTCCATTTTTTCTGACATTGTAGAGTATACTATTGAGTTTTCATGGATGATCTTTTAATTGTGAGGGATTTTTTTGATGATTGCTTGGCTTATTTGTCCAATGCTTTACAAAGAAGTAAAGCATGCAACATGTTGCTTAATTAGGAAAAATGCCATTTTATGGTCAAGGAAGAGATAGTGCTTGGGCACAAAATTTCTAAAAAGGAATTGAGGTTGACAAGGCTAAGATTGAGGTGATTAAGAAATTGCTTTCACCAATTTTTGTGAAGGGCATTTGTAGCTTTTTGGGACATACAGGTTCTTATTGTAGGTTCATTAAGGATTTCTCTAAAATTTCAAATTCATTGTGCAAAATGTTAGAGAAGAAGCTGAAATTTGTATTTGATGATATGTGCCTTAAGGTTTTGAGTGACTGAAAGAGAAGTTAAATTTCAGCCTCTATTATTATGACTCTAAATTAGACATCTCTATTTGAGGTGATGTGTGATGCTAGTGCCGTGGTTCTAGGAGCAGTCCTTGGATAGAGGTGAGATACGACACTACACGTAATTTACTATGCTAGGAAAGCACTTAATCCTACATAAAAATATTACACTATGACTGAATAAGAGTTGCTGGCAGTGGTGTTTGCATTTGAGAACTTCCGATCTTACTTGATTGGCAACAAAGAACATTATACACATTGACCATGCCACTCTTGGATATATTGTGGCAAAAAAGATACAAAATTCAGGTTGATTTGATGGGTATTTCTATTGTAGGAATTTAATTTTGAAGTCATGAATTGAAAGGGAATAAAAAATTATGTGACTGATCATTTATCATGCCTCAGGGAAGAGGCAATGCTGAAAGTGATGGATGAGCTTGAGATTGATGATAATTTTCAAGATGATCAAGTCTTGGAAGCATCACAAAACTTAATCCTTTGGTTTGTAGATTTTTCTAACTATTTGGCTAATGATCTCATCCAAAAATGTATGTCATTCCAACAACACATACGATTCATGCATGAGGTAAAAAAGTTCTTTCAGAATGAGCCATACTTTTTTGAGTGTGTGTTGATGGTATGATTAGGATATGCATTCCTGAGGTAAAATAATGAGTATCTTAGAGGTGTGTCATTCATCTCCAGTTGGGGGTCATCATGAGGTGCACGGACTGCGAACAAAATCTTGCAATATGGTTACTACTAGCATACGATCTACAATGATGCAGATGGATATGCTAGAGCTTTGACCAATTTCAAAGGTAAGGAAATATAGTTTAGACATAAACTTCCAATAATAACGATCCTTGAGCTTAAATTGTTTAATGTCTAGGGCATTAACTTTATGGTTCAGTTTGTGAGCTCACATGGGATGAAGTACATCTTAGTGGTTGTTTACTATGTTTCTAAATGGGTGGAATCAATTGAACTTCCAAACAATGTAGGTAAGAGTGTCACAACTTTTCTTAAAAGAACATCTTCTCTAGACCAGACACAACCAGAGCTATCGTCAATGATGGAGGCTTGCATTTTTGCAATCTTCTTTTCAAAGACTTACTTGATAAATATGGTGTGAAATGTAAGGTGGCACCACCTTACCATCCTCAAAAAGAGGGAAAGTTGAGGTTTCTAATTGGGATATAAAGTTTATTTTGGTGAAGACTATGAATGCCAATAGGACTAATTGGTTTAGAAAGTTAGATGATGCATTATGGGCCTACTAGACAGTATACAAGACACCCATAGGTGCATCTCCATATCATCTTATTTATGGCAAAGCATGCCACTTGCCTATCGAACTTAAGCATAAGGCACTATGGGTATTAAAAGGCTTTACCTTGAGTGAATTGATGCAACAAAATTAACATTGGAACAAATGAATGAAATGGATGAGTTCTATCTCCATGCCTATTAAGGCTTGCCTTATACAAAGAAAATATGAAGCTATACCATGATCAAAAGATAGAGTGAAGAGAATTCCAACCCAGTGATTAAGTATTGCTTTATAAATTGATACTTCGCTTGTTTCTTGGTAGGATGAAATCAACCTATTCAACTTTGAAAATATGGCATCGACCTATTCAAGGTAAATGGCTAGCGATGTAGGCACCACAGAGGAAATAAGGACATGTGAAATATTTAATATTAATGAATTCTGAGTAGTTAAGGGAGATGGGTCGCACCACAATATTAAATTAGGCTCTTCATGAGAGGCAACCCATGGGCTATTTGATGAAGCCTGAGTACCCAACTTAGCTGTATGATGCCGCAATGTTAAATTAACCACTGCTTAGGAGGCAACCCATGTTTTGTACTTTATACTTCATATGGCAATGTTTGTTAATAGTTCAGGGATCACACAGGAAGAAACATATGCTAATTTGGCTTATAGACTGAACCCATGAAAAAAATGTACAATCATGGAAAGATTCCACAATTATTGGTTTAGTCATCTAATTACTTTTGAGCTAAGTCATGAAGAACAACCATCTGGGAGTCATTCTATGGTTGGCTATCATGATCGTACTTAGATATCAATATCACAATTATGCTTTGATGTCATGATTGTGATACCAATCATCTAGTCATACTCCTATAACCCAGTAATAGTCAGGAACCTATGGTTTTAAGGAACGATCATGGTTACATACCACAAACGTCGTTAAGTTTCATAGGTTCCCAGGTAAGTTCTGCACTAACCTACTTGTCATATAAGGAATATATGATTGTGGTATCAAAGGATAATTGTATTATTGAGTCATCTGAGTGAGCCATATGTTTCATATCTCGTGACCTAACTTGACCTAGTGTTTAAACATATAAATACACTCCCAAACACTACATCCATTTTTTCTTTTATAAAATTTTCAAGAGTTTTTAGCATAAACCCAAACGCTGCATGATCTAAGAGTTACAACCCCATGTTTTCTTTGATTGAAAATTAATTATCTTATGTGTTTTTCTATTCTCATCAACAACTCATACAATGGCACTAAATGACTCAACAGAAGTAGGCCAAAAACATCTTCTGGAAGCGGGAACCAAATGACACACCTCCAATCTTAAAGAGCGAATCTAAATCCTTAAATGGGATTGAGGTAAGCTTTTATATATGTTTATCTAATGAGAATTACTCATCTCAAACAACGGGAAAGCAGTCAAAATAAAAGGAACAAGCACGGGCTACCATATCTAGTGCCTTGGTTGAGAAAGCTACCCCTATCAACCTTTCAAGTCTGAAGAGGGAAGGAAAGGCACACAACAGGGTTGGGGTGAAGCTGAAGAAGGGTTATGTTATTTGGAGTGGGAGGACAAGAGAAGATTTAAACTCGCTGGTGCTGCTGCTACTTTACCAACTCCAAAAGAATGTGATTCGAGAAGATAGTTAGTCCCTAACTTATGAGACTATTATATTGATGGTTTTTGTATACTAGATTAGGGAAAGAAAAAGAGAAACATTCAGGATTAACCATGGGTATTGACCGACTCACTCTAAAAGGTGCCAAAATTGGTGTAGGATTTTAAAAGGTATAAGTATGGCTAGATGAGTAAATATCTGTGAATTTATATGCCAGAGTTTGTGCAAAAGTTTTATGATAACTATGCAACAATGTTGAAGAATATGACTCCTTAAAAAAGAAGAAATACGTGAAGAAACAACCACGATAGGATATTATTCGAGTTAAAGATGTAGAGGTTAACATCTCCATTTGGGACATCTTAAGGGCCTTATTTAGAAAGGCATTTATCCCTATTAAGGAAACCCTAGAATATGATTTATGGATAAATGATTAAAGAAAAGTGAAAATATTGACTATTGATGACATGAGTATGCACTATAGGTGGCTAGCAGCCACATTGCTAAAGCTAGAAAGAATGCTTTGTGGGTCAATGGGGTTACTATTTACAAATACAACTTGAATTTTACCACAAAGGCATAGTGGTCGATAGT
Organism: Capsicum annuum; assembly: GCF_002878395.1. Lineage (NCBI taxonomy): Eukaryota > Viridiplantae > Streptophyta > Magnoliopsida > Solanales > Solanaceae > Capsicum > Capsicum annuum. The sequence goes on along the minus strand of NC_061113.1, from coordinate 135,026,663 downwards.
CAGGATCTGAATTGCACCTACAACCATTGACAACACATTAGGTGCAGTCAATGCCTACTTGGTGACAACGGTAGTTTCAGGTTTCAGGAGGAGATTTGAATATTTTGCATATTACCGTGGAGAAGATCTGAGATAGGGTGATTCAGTTCAACACCACACTACCTTTCCATTGTCTTGTGACTCAGTTGATGTGAGATGCACTGGTACTGATTATAAATGTTATAGACCAACTTATTTAGCCCACAAAGGTTGCAAACATGGCCTTAATACAAGATATGCATAACCTAACTTCCCCTATTAGAGTCTTAGAGATTACCTTAGCTAATAATATACCAGCGTTTAATGTTGGTGCCTTATCATCCTAAACACCACCGGTATCTATTTATTATTGGAAAATACTAACTTTATAGTTGGAAGAGATTATGAGGAGCCTACTATTGCATGATACCAGGATAAAATAGCTTGAGGTTGGGGTGAATCCCTATATGAGTGATGAGATACAAGGTGCTTAAGAACTGTCCAGACATGAGTAGATAGGTTTGAGAATTGTATAACGGCTATGATAGACATATTTTAGGCACTTTATTATCAAATATTAGAGTATGCCTGATCGAGTTAAAAAAGCAGTCAAGATTTTGATAAAGAGAGAAGATGCTACATCTTCACTTACCACCTATGCCTTCACTGGCTGCTTTAATGGTGGATGTAGAGTCCCTAGTGCCTAATTTTTATACTCTACCCAGGATGTTAATGATATAAATATTGAGAAAGGGGAAGATAATTTGGGGCCTTGAAAGAGGAGGAGGGGAGATGTGGTTGAGCAAGAAGGTTGAAAGAAATCAGATAAGAAGAAGAAAAAAAAGGAGAAGTGTAATGACCCTTCAGGTCATTTTATATATTTCTTCTTATTTTAACCATTAAAGATTTTCTATAGCTTTCCTAAGTCATTATGACTTGCGAGAGCTGACATTTCAGTTATCGGGTAGCTTATTTTTTTTTTAGAGTCAATTTCCTGTTTTGAAGTATTTGCTTGTTCCAAATGACCACCAGGAAAAAACATTAGCAAAACGATCTTGTATACAAATTCTAACTGCGCCAACAACTCTGAAATGTCGATTTTAGGCTAGGTGGACCATAGATTCAGGTCCCAAGACACCCAAGCTCATTTCGTCCTATTGGGTGAAAAGTTAAGAAACTAAAATATGGGTGTGGGACCCATATTTTTGTCAAAAAAACCTCGGATGGAAATTTCAACTATTCCATTGAGTCCGGAATATTTAATTTGGTATGGTTACATAGTTATTTTACATATACAGGATTTCAAATGAATCCCGAAGGCTTGGTTATATAGTTCTTTTGCGGTAAAATTCATAAACCGCAAAATAGTTCTTAAGAGGGACTGGTAAGCTTTATTAACACTTATTTTTCCGATTATCTTCCAGTTTGAGGTAAGAATTCATCCTTTCTTGGTGGATTTTGCTGATTTCTTGCTCAAAACCCCAAAATATAGAGGGCTTGATTTTAGCACCAATTTAGCTTGGTTTTTACCCATTTTTGAGGATAATGATTTCTTGAGCATGTAAGAATGTTGGGTTGATTTCGAAATGCAATTTTCGTATGTGGGACCCACATGGGTTTTTGTGTGATTTTTGGACCCAAAGAACAATAGTGCAATATGGGTATCATTATTCTCGTGTTGATGATTAGAATGTGTTTTTGATAGCTTGGCACATTGAGAAGGCTTCTTAAAAGGAAAAATCGATGGTTTAGCGTTTCATTGAGCTTTCTTCGATGATAAATTATATAAGCTGGATGACTAAATAATTGATAAATTGAACACCTAGTCATGCAAACCTGAAATAGAAAATCCTAAATATTGTACTGAGACTGTGGGATCTAACTACAATTGACATGCCCCAATCTAAGTAAATCGAGGGTCCAACCTATAACCCTAGATGGAAGGGTGCTAGTACATTGCCAAGGTACCAATACTAGATAGCATGGATCTACTAATCTGATGTCCCGAAGAACGAGGGTGTCATACCTCTACTGATGGAGGACCCCTCATAATTTATGGCGGCGCTGTAGGTATGGAACTTAGAGACTACTACTAATGACTCATGCCTAACTGATGGGGGAGCCACCATCCCTGAATTTGCTCGATGCTAAATATTACTCTCAACTGAATGACACTGGTATTATTATTCATGTGACATGATTTGGTACTTATAGTACTCATTATGAAAAATACTTTAAAAGTAATGACATAAGCATAAATCTTAATAACTTGTAACATAAAAACTGTAACATGCATGATTTTCCTAGTTATCGGGTGTTCATAACCCACCAGCATTATTAAATGCAAAATTTAACAATACATGGTAGAGGAAAATCATATTTAACACTCATTAATTCAAAAATAAAGCATGGAGTAGACATTTTCACTATCAAACATATGTAAACACCATTTGCTATATCTTATTTTGATGATTATTAGTTGACAATAAGGGACTAGGTCCCTAGGTCTTCATGAAAACATACAACTATCACATATTGCGCAGTTTTGTCGGTTAGTGTAACAAACTCTATAGGCGAGGTGTGTACCAGACAGGACACCTGGCCCAATCAAAATTCTACCCTAATCATTATCCTACTATAGATAGAAAAGAATGCTTCTCAATTCAACAATTTTACAGTTTGATTATTCAAGAAGAAAATGGCAAAAACTCAATATTGTACAAGTTCCAAGTTTCTTTGTACTGAGAGAGTAATTGTTCTTGAGTCAAGTCTTAGTTTGTAAGGGAATTACTTATCTTATAAGAGTAATACTTTTATTGTGTCTGTAGAGTGCTTAGATAGAGTTACCTGAGTTGATATTGGTTAGATTTAATCAATACAGAGAACTGATCTTGACAGAGTTATCAAGAAGAGTTAGTAATAGAGTTATTACAAATTAGGTAAACTTAGAGTTAGGTTTCAATGGAGTCTGTAATTATGAGTTTGATTATAGTGGATACTTAAGTGCTTGTAAGGTCAAGCAGTGGTTTTTTCTTCCTTGAGCAAGAAGGTTTTCATATTAAATTATTGTGTTTTTTACTTTCCTACAAAGTTTTATTTCCTTAGTGCTTTACTACTTTATTGCCTGTATCTGACTCTAAGGGACCTTGTCCCTTATAAGGTGGTGCATCCCTCCATGATTCATCAATTTGTATCAGAGTAAGGATACTCTAAAAGGTTCACATATTGAGTGATTTATTGATCATGGCTACTCCACCTAACTTAGAAGAAATGCAGTCTACCACTAAACCACCCCACTCTAATAGACAGTTCTATGGGTGGTGGAAAACTAGGATGTATTAATTTATTATGGTTGAGGACAGTGAGCTGATGGATATAATACTTAATGGTCCTCATGTACCAATTAGAGAGGTCAAAGAAAAAGACATAATAAGAATGGTTCTCAAAACCAGGAAATAATTTAATAATGAAGATCATAAGAAATTTGGAAAGAATTACAAGGCTTAGAAATTGCTTGTGTGTGGTATAGGACCAAATGAGTATAATAGGATTTTGCTTGTGAAAATTCTAAGGAAATCTGGGACTACCTGAAGACTGCTCATGAAGGAACAACTGATGTGAAGGATTCAAAAGTTGACATGCTGAATACTCAGTATGAAACTTTTTCCATGAAGGAAAGAGAATCAATACAAGAAATTCATACTAGATTTACTTCAATCACAAATGAGCTGCACTGTCTAGGAGAAGTGATTCCCTTGTATAAGCAAGTGAGAAAAATTTTAGGTGTTCTTCCTAAGCCTTGGGAAAGCAAAGTGGATGCTATTACTGAGGCAAAAACCTAAAGACTCTCACTATGGATGAACTTATTAGTAATCTAAAGACTCATAAGCTCAAGAACCAACAAGGGCAAGAGAAGAAAGAAGTAAAAAAGGAAAAGTATCTGGTATTAAATGCATCAAAGTCTTAATCAAGTAAGGAGGATACTGATGTTGCCTATTTGGCAAAAAGGATTGGTAGAGCAATAAAGAAAAGTGGTCAGTTTCAAAGAAGAGGAAGTAGCAGTAAAAAGGGAGGTACAATTGAAGTTTGCCACAAATATGGAAAACCTGGGCATTTCATCAAAGATTTCCTAATGCACAAAATAGATTATCAAGAATATCTAAAGTTTGGAGGTGACAAAGGAAAAAAGAAATACTAGGTCCTTGAAAAGTCAAGAAGAAATGCTGCAGCTGATTATGTAGTGAAACAAGCTTTGGCAGTCTGGGGAGATTTCTTCAGTGAATTTGAGAAGGATAAAAAGCTTGAAGATGTTTCTATGTTAGCAGTGAAGGATGAGAATGTTACCTTTGACCTCTTTTTTCTATTATTACAAACACAGAAGATGAAGAAAAAATGAGGTAACTCTTTCTGACATTAAGGAAAATTTAGATAACTACTTTGCTAGAAAGATAAAGAAGCTTGCAAATGTGTTAATTGATTCTGTGTGTGAATTGACTACTAAGAAAAAAGTGTTAGAAGAGAAATTAGAAAATCAAGAGCTTGAATTAATTGCCTTGACTCTCTAATTATCTAAAAAAGAGGAATAGTTTACTAAGTTAAAATCTAAAAAACTAAGTTTAATGAATCAACTGAAGAAAGTGGATCATTCTGATAGTAAAGGGAAGAAAGAAGACTCTGGGATTCAAATTGAGCTTGAAAAAATTTGAGGGAGTCTCAAAAGCATCTTATGACTTCTCTCAATAAAAATGAGGAAATAGAAAGGGACCTAGTCCGTATAAGAGATGAACTTAACAAATCACTAAAATAGACCACATCCTCACAAATTATTTCTAATTTAACTAGTCAAGGTGTCAATAATTGTAAAGGCCTTAGATATCAGTATAAAACCCAATCACTTGGGTCTCAAAAAAAGGCTATTCATGGTGCTAAAAAGAAGGTCCACAAACCTCTATGTATCCATAGTGGACGGGATGGGAACTTGAAGAAAAACTATTAAAGTTGACTTAGAGCTAAAATGAACAGTACTAGGTACATCCAGTAAGAGAAATATAATCCTAAGGGTTCCAAAGCCTTGAGAAATTAGAAGAAGAACCCTTTGCACTTATTTGGGCGAAAAAAGATTTTATCACACCTTTATTTTACTTTTGGGAACTCTAGCTCAAGTGGGTTCCCAAATCTAAAAAATGACTCTATTTGAAGGTTGGAAAAAGGAAATGTAGTCAGAACTGGTTCATGGATAGTGGATATTCAAAGCATATGACTAGGAGGACAGACTATTTTCTCTCTTTTAAGACATTTTAAAGTGGAGGTTTCTCATTTGGAAATGGTAAAAAGGACATATCCATGGTATGGGAAAGATTGGAAAATCTCTTGATCATGCACTAGAAGATATGTATCTTGTAGATGGTCTCAAGTACAGTCTTCTAAGTGTATCTCAAATCTATGATAAAGGTAATGAGGTAAATTTCCTTTCTGATGGATGTATTGTGTAAAGTTTGAAGTCTGGAAAGGTCATTCTTAGAGCTAAAAGCTGCAAGAATGTGTATATAGTTGATCTGGATTCTGTAGCTGACTATGAGTTAACCTATTTGAGTGCACAAGGTGAAAATGCCATTCTTTTCCACAGAAGGCTAGGATATGTAAGTTCCTCTTTACTAAATAAATTAGTTTCAATGGACCTGGTCTGTGGTATGCCAAAGTTACAGTTTTCAGACCACAAGGTTTGTGATGCTTTTGTCAAGGGAAAGCAAACCAGCTCCTCCTTTAAGTAGAAAAAACAAGTTCACCTGGACAATGTTCTTAAGTACCAAGAATGAAACCTATGAGGTTCTGGTGACATTTGCTAAGCAAATTCAAATAAAGCTAAATTTCAAAATTGTTGCATTCAGATTTGATCATGGATATGAGTTTGAAACTCCCTAGTTGCCAAATTTTATACTGAAAATAAAATTAGTCATTGTTTCTCTGCTCCTAGGACTCCTCAACTGAATGGGGTTGTTGAGAGAAAGAACAGGCTCTCATAGAGATTGCTAGGACCATGTTGATTGATAGTGGGTTACTTCTTAACAAGCAAAGCACATAGAGTCTTCAATAAAAGAACTTTGTATGTGGAATAAAGTGTACATATAGTCTTTGATGAGTCAGAAAAACTAAGAAATTCTGGTGAAAATAAAGACTCTGATATGGAAGAATTCATTCCTATTCAAAGGGATGATATAACCAAAGATGATGGCTAGGGAGAAAGTGATACAGTTGAAAATAAACAATGATGGTGATGGTTATTTAGGATCTCAATTACAGACCCCTACTTCAGGATAAGAACAACAAAAAAGGTCTTGTCAAAATCTCCAAGGACCTAGTCCCAGCAGACCTCATATCAGAAGGTCAAACTGGAGGCATAAAACCTCTCACCCTCTTAAAAATCTAACATCTCCTTTGGAATCTGGAATCTAAACAAGATCTCAAGCTAGAAATTTAATGGCATTCTAATCTTCTTGTCACAAATTAACCCTAAAAATGTGAAAAAAGCTCTTAAAGATACTAATTAGATCAATGCAAGGTAGAAGAAGCTTCAATAATTTGAAATAAGCATGATGGGTGGATTGAGTTTCTTCCTAGGCCTATAGATCAAGCAAATCTCTCAAGGCATAATGATTTTTTAAGAGAAGTACATCAAGGAGCTATTGAAGAAATACAATATGAAAGATGCCAAGCCAATTGATAATCCAATTAGAACCAGCTCAAACATGGGTAATGATAAACTTCGTCCCTCAGTAAATGAGACCACGTATAGAGAAATCGTCAGATCCTTACTATATCTCATTGCAAGTAGGACAGATATTGTATTTAGTGTGGGAATGTGTGTGAGGTTTCAGGATTGTCCAAAGAAGTCTCATTTGAAAGTAGTAAAAAGAATTCTCAGGTATTTGAAAGGTACAAAGGACCTAGTCCTGTACTATCCATCTGGAGATAGTTTTGATCTGATAGGATATGATGATATTGATTATGTTGGATATTTTATGGATATAAAAAGTACCTTAGATTGAGGTTGAGGCCGATAAAAATTAACTAACCTACTTAATGGTTCAGTTTTCATCTATATATTGGCTATGATCAGGATACAGGTATCCTTGATAAGGTATGTAATTATTGGTCTAACTTAGTATCATACCTTTGTAGGTATATACACATGGTGAATTGCTTTACAGAAGAACAAATGAGATAAACACAACTCTAAGAATTCACTCAAAAAAGAGAGGGACTTGGTACCTTCTCTCATGCTAGTACCAAAACTATGTACTTTAAAAGCATAAAAGTCTGTTTGAAAAAGCCACATTCCTTTTTCTGAGTAAAAGCTGTCAAATCCTTAGAAAGGTAAAGGGTTGCACCTATTTGAACCAGACACATAATTTCCTCTAAAAGGTTCCTAAAATAAAAATAGTTAGTCCCCTTAAAATTCTAATAAAATCTTATTTTTCTTATTTTCTCTCAAATTAACTTTCTAACTGTCTTCTTCAACATAAATCCTCTAAAATTTTTTCTTCTTCTCACTCTCCCATAAAAAGCTCCAAATGGCTAAAATTCCTACTCCCTCAAGCCCCTTCAAGGAATTAGAGAATGTTCAACACTAGTCGCTTCACTCTGAAAACCCCAAAATTAAAAATCCTAATACCTCATTGTCCAAAACAACAGAAGATTCTTCTTCTAATCTTCTTTAAGAATCAGAGGTCATTCTACCCTCTACATCTTACCTTGAAATTCCTGATCCTCCAAATAAACCAATTTTATAAGAAACTTTAAATATCATGGAAACCCTTATTGAGACTACCTTGGTGATGGACCAAAATCAAGCCTTCAGTTTACTTATTGAATCTAAAGTTTTATAAATTTCTCTTCTCTCAAAAGAACCTAAAATAACCAAACCTTTAAAAACCCTATCTGCACCTGGTTCCCCCATTCTTTCTAAATCAAACCCCATATTTTCTCAACCTTTTGATGAAAAAATCCCTTTCATAAAGTGTAATATCTCTAGCAATAAGAACTGGGTGGATGAGAACTTGATTCTGCTAGCTAATGAGCCTAGAAAAGGTTTGTTTTGGTTAGAAGAGCAAATAGTTGGTGATAGGGTAGGAGATTTCTCTCTTAAAAAAGATAATACTGAAAGTGGTGAGTTTGTGCAACCTTTAAATTAGGAGGATGAGGTAGATAATGAACCACCACTAAGGTGGTTGGTATAGAAACAAAGGGGAAGTAAAGGTAAAGAGAAGGTTAACAACACTGGTGAGAAAGTTACTAGGACATACTCAACTAGGGGTTATGAGAAAATTTTTCTAGGAGATGCTATAAAGGCTAGCAAATTATCTACTGCTAAGAGAGAGAGATTAAAGAAAGCTAGTGTTGTAGAGGATTAAAATGTAGAAGTTATAAACATTATAGAAAGTAAATATATTAATCCTGATGTTGATGCTGCAATAAAATAATTAAGGAAAGAAGTCCACGAAGAAGGAAGTACCAAGTCCTCCACTTTAAACTCTAAAAGCCCCACTGGGATAAAACAGAAATACATTTCAGTTAATAAAAAAAGGAAAGTCTTTGAGGGACCGGGTCCCAAAAAGAGAAAAGATCCAGAAGAGAAACCAAGTAGTGTTTCTAAAAGAAGAAATAACGGGGAAGAAAAAAATATGTCTAGATAGGAGAGAAATAAAATGCTAAAATTTCAGAAAGTGTTGACTGGAAGAGTATTTGACCCCAGGATCCTTGAAAAACCTGGAATGGTTGAGCTTTTAGAGTATATACGACACTAAGGATGGTTGCATCTGGTAGAGGGATCAGTTCCCACTATCTATGAATGAGAAGTTAGACAATTCTTCTACACTATTAAATTCTCTGAAGATGGAGAAGGCATGACTACACTGGTTTAAGGAAAGAAAATAAAGTTGGATGAAGAAACTCTTTGGAAAATTCTAGATGTTCCCATTGTGGGTATGAGGACTGTCTCAAAACAATAACCCTCAATTGAGTTTCTGGTTGATGCTTCAAAAATGGGAGGAACTTCTGAGGTTGGTGTAAGGAAGAATTTTCTCAAGGGTTAGTTTCAATTGGTGTTTGAGTTTGTTAACAAAGTAATGCTGCCAAGATTTGAGAAAAAAACTATTGTATCTGATGTAGATTTGTATGTGATGGAGTGCCTTAGGAAATTTTAATTGGTAAGTCTTCTTGCCCTAATGATTCAACATATGTACAAAGTCATCCATGAAAAAGATGAAAGGCATGGTATGCCCTATGGATACATTTTGAATAGGGTTTTTGATTATTTTGGGATAGTATGTGAAAAAGGAACTCCTAGAATAGCAAAGCAAATATTCACCCTGACTACTTTGGTTGAAAATGAGTGTGTTGAAGGAAAGGTTGAGACCAAGTCCCAGGTGTTGGAATTGTCGGCAGTTCAAGAGAGTTTGAGTGAGAAGTTGAAGGATATGAGAGTTGCTCTGATTTCTAAGGATGTAGAAATACTTTCAATAAAGGGCAGCCTGGTGCACTAAAGCTACTTAGTGCCGAAAATGCAGATCTGAAGATGAAGGTTTCAATGAAACACTTAGTGCCGAAAATGTGATCTCAAGAAGAAGGTTTCAACACTTACTTGTGAGGTCCTGAGTTTGAATGCTGAAGTGATGGACCTAAAAAGCAGTTGTTGGATTCTCATGCTGCTGTAAGTTCTAGAATAGAGATGTTTCTAAAAACCCTATCTATTAAACCTCCATCTACCTAAGCGTCATCCCTCTTACTCTTTATTCTTCCCTGTGTTAGTTTCCTGTTTTTGTTTCCTGTATGGATATTTAAAGATAAATGTTTTATGTTTTTTTGTTATGCAGTAATGATATTAATCCTATTTAATATGAATGAATTCCTTATTTGTGTTTATTATCTATCTTCTTTACTTAAGTGTTCATATATGTTAGTGTTGCCCCCAGTAGCCATGAATTAACTGACTTGTTCTTATTTTACTCTTGGTTTATTGTTTTACTTTTTCAGTGATGCAAAAGGGGAATACCAAATTCATGTGTCAGGGACAAGGTACCAGGTGTGACACGTATATAGAAGATGGGTCGAAGGGCAGGTATATTAATAGGGGGAAACATGTTGGTATGTTGACAAGGGGAAACGTCTTGGTATATTGATAGGGGAAACATACTGGTATGTTGACAAGGGGAAGCATGATGCATAGTGATAGAGGGAACATTCACTGAAAGTAGTGGTGATCACTCTGATTGAATAAGGTGAATGAATTATGATACTCCAAAATCAATTGTTTGTCATCATAAAAAAGGGGTAAAGTTGCTATATGTTGTTTTGATTGTGATCAATTGACAACAAGGTACCGGTCCCTGGGTCTTCTTGAAAACATACAACTGTTACATCTCTATGCAATTTTGTCTATTAGTGTAACAAATTGAGCAGGTGATCTGTATACCAGACAGGACACCTGGCCCAATCAAAATTCTACCCTAATCATTATCCTACTATAAATGGAAAAGAATGCTTTTCAATTCAACTATTTTTGCAATTTGATTATTCGAGAAGAAAATGGTAGCAACTCAATATTTCTTAGGTTCCAAGTTACTGTGCGTTGAGAGAGTAATTGTTCTTGAGTCAAGTCTTGGTCTATAATCGAATTACTCATCCTATAAGATTAATTATTTTCTTGTGTCTGTAGAGTGCTGAGGTTGATTTACCTGAGTTGATATTGGTTAAAGTTAATCAATATTGAGAAGTGATCTTGACAGAGTTGTTAAGAAGAGTTTGTAATATAGTTATTACAAATTAGAGGAGCTTAGAGTTAAGTTCCAATGGAGTCTGTAATCATGAGTTTGATTATAGTGGATTCTTGAGTGCTTGTGAAGGCAAGCCGTGGTTTTTCCTCCCTTGAATAAGGAGGTTTCCACGTTAAATCATTGTGTTCTTTACTTTCCTGCAAAGTTTTATTTCCTTATTGCTTTACTACTTTATTGCTTGTATTTAATATTAGGGACCTGGTTTCTTATAAGGTGGTGCACCCCCAGGTTTCATCAACATTATTATGTGGGAATGTATATACATGGTTTATAATTAAAGAAAATTGAGGGAAAATATATAAAATCATAGTCTTCATGAGATTTTACCAATTTAGGAAAAAGGGTTTATACTTGTGGAAATAGAAAGTTCTTAGGACTCAGTGGGCGAAAGGGACCCATCGATGAATATCCCACATACTTGGTAGTGAGAGCGTTGGGAAATTCCTTGGAACTGATCTTGCTCTTGAGAAACCCTAGTATGCTTAAAGAAGATGAGAAAATCACCTCTTTGATCTCTTTTGGGTGGAATACAGTTAATTAATGAATTTGGGGCTTTTGGGTCCTTTTATACCACCACTTGGGAAGCCAAAACGATATGGGTTTGGCTTTTAAGGGAGTGGAAAAAGACATAAAAGTACCTAGAAAAGCATGTAGGAAAATATGTTCCCAGTTGTTATAACTCACCTTACGACTCGTTGGGAGTGACTATGAGACTACGATTCATAGTTTGAGTCGTAAACTGGAACCTGAGGTCTGAGGTTCCTTTTTGGTTTCACTATGACTTCCACGATAAGACTCATAATATCTCATTATGATTCATATGCTGGACTCGTAACCACAGAAGGGGATCTTGGGTATCATACTAATATGACTACGAGTCATTCTATACGACTTGTAGCCACTGATTACGAGTCTTAGGGAGGAGTCATAGGCACTGGGACCAAACATGGGTTTTTCACTGGAATGACTAAAACTCACTCCTGACGACTCTTCACGAGTGGTTACGACTCATTTCCTAATTCGTAGTCGTGGCAGTGTATCAGATCCTTAAGGGAAAGTTTTCACAACTTTTTGCCATGACATTGAATTAAGAAGAGGCTTGACAAGTTGGAAAACTAACTTGATGTCCTATATTTTGGGAGGTTTAAGACATGAAAACGTGGGGTATTACAATATCTCCCCATTGGGATCATTCTTCCTCGAATGAAACTAGCTAAGTTGGAGTACTAGGAATACTGAGATCATGTACTGAATACTTATGTGTAGAATAATGATTCAATATCTGAAATCTAAAATGTGATGCATGAACTAAATTGAACTCTAAATGCTTGCTATAACATGAGGATGGCTGAATAGCTGAGAGAGAATGAGATGATTACGTTAAGAAAATCATTACCTCAAGCTGAATTTAAATTCGTAAAGAAGAGATAGGGATACTTGGTTGGCTTATCGGCTTCCACCTCCCACCTTGCTCCCTCAAAGGACTGATTTCTCCATAGAACCTTAACCAGGGCAACCTCCTTATTCCTCAGCCTACGGATCTAACAGTCAAAGATTTCAATTGGAATTTCTTCATAGGAGAGGCTATCTTCTACACCCACATTCTCTAAGGGAACGACTGAGGCTTTGACTCCAATGCATTTCTTAAGCATGGAGACATGAAATAGGGGATGCACTGATGCTAAATCTGTAAGAAACTCTAGGTCAAAAGCTATCTTCGAAAAATGACTCAAAATCTTATACGGGCCAACGTAGCGGGGACAAAGCTTCCCTTTCTTATCAAACCTTTTTACCCCTTTCATAGGCGAAAGTTTTCGATCCACAAAATCACCAACATCAAATTCAAGTTCCCTTCTCCTTATATTTGTATAGGATTTCTGACGACTTTGGGCTGTCTTCAGCCTTTCTCAAATTAACTTAACCATGTCCATTGCCTCATACACTGAATTTGGCCATATTAAAGTAGCCTCACCTACTTTAAACCAACCAATAGAAGATCTAAACCTCTTACTACAGGGAGCCTCAAATAGAGCCATCCAAATACTAGAGTGATAGCTATTGTTGTAGTCAAATTCGATCAAAGGTAAGTGATCATCCTAACTACCCTTGAAATAAATAACACAAGTTCTCAACATATCCTCTAAGGTCTGAATGGTCCTTTCTGCCTGACCATCTATATGGGGATGAAAAGTCATATTGAGACGAACTTGGGTACCAAGACCATTCTGGAAAGCCTTCCAAAAATGAATAGGTAAATTGAGTACCTCAATATTAAATGATGGTTCACAGAACTCCTAGCAACTTAACTAACTCCCTAAATAGAGTTTAGCATAGTCTTAGGCTGAATATGAAGTATGGACTGGCAAGAAATATGAAGAATTATGCTAATGCCGCATATGGGAAACCCTATGACAAAGTCATTATTCACCACCTCTCACTTCCAAGTAGGGATGCTGAACTCATGAAGCATACTGCTTGGTCTCTGGTGCTAACCTTAACCTGCTGACAATGGAGCACATCGCCACTAATTCTGCAATATCCTTCTTCATACCGTTCTACCAATTAACTTCCCACAAATCATGACACATCTTAATGTCTCCTAGGTGAATAGAATATCACAAATCATGTGCTTCTGATAATATTCACTGCCTCAATCCATCCACATTTGATACATATAATCTATCTTCACAGTGAAGCACACTATCTCCCCATTGGAAAAAAACCTTCACCTTCTGATCCCAAACTTCCTTCTTCAATTTAGCCAAAATAGGATCCCTATCTTGATTTTCCTTTACCTCAAAGACCAAAGAAGACTCTATACTATTCTAAACCCATAAACTACCTTAGACCAAATCAACCAACCAAACACCTAATCTAGCAAGCTGATGAACCGCACATTCTAACTCCTTCTTGTCTTCCTCAACATAAGCAACACTTCCTATTAATAATATACTGAGGGTATCGACCACCATATTGGCCTTACTCGGGTGATAAAACACACTCATATCTTAGTCTTTCAATAATTCAGGCCACCTTCTCTGATAAAGATTTAGGTCTTTCTAAGTGAACATATATTGTAAACTCTTATGGTCTATAAGAACATCAACATGAACCCCATAAATATAATTTCTCCAAATCTTTAATGCAAACACAACTGCAGCCAACTCAAGATCACGAGTCAGATAGTTCTTATCATGGGGTTTAAAATGTATAGAGGAATAGGCTATGATTTTACCTTGCTGTCTCAACACATAACCAATACCAACTCTATAAGCATCGCAATAAACTACGAACCCATCTGAACCCTCTGGTAGTGTCAGTACTAGAGAAGAAGTGAGTTGAGTATTCAACTCCTAAAAATTCTTCTCGCTGGAATCTGACCACTAAAATTTAAATTTCTTCTAAGTAAGTCTAGACATGGGAGAAACAATAAAATAAATCCATCAATGGACCATATGTAGTAACCAGCTAAACCCAAGAAACTCCTGATGTCTGATAGAGAGATCGGCCTAGGCCAGTTTTTTACTGCTTTAGTTTCTTAAGGATCAACCCTAATACCGTTATAAAAAATAATGTGACCAAGAAAAGTTACTAATCTCAACCAGAATTCGCACTTGCGAAACTTAGAGTATAACTGGTTATCCCTAAGGGTCTGCAAAACAATTCTCAGGTGGTTTGCATAGTCATTTTCACTATGAGAATAGGCAAGGAAGTCATCTATGAAGATAATGATGAACATGTCTGAATACTGCTTGAACACCCTGTTCATCAAATCCATAAAAGTTGAAGGAGCATTCGTTAGTCCAAAAGACATAACTATAAATTCAAAGTGACCACACCGAGTTCTGAAGGTGGTCTTTGGAATGTTACATTCTCTGACTCTGAGATGATGGTAGCCGAATTAGATGTCTATCTTAGAGAAATAATTAGAACCCTAAAGTTAATCAAACAAGTCATCAATATGGGGAGAGGATACTTATTCTTGATTGTGACTTTGTTCAAATGATAATAGTTGATGCAGATTCTTAAAGAGCCATCTTTTTTGCGCACAAAAAGGACTGGAGCACCCCATGGGGAAACACTAGACATGATAAAAACCTTATATAGGAGGTCTTTCATATGTTTTTTTAGTTTCTTAACTAGAGCCTTTCTGTAAGGTGGAATTGAAATTGGCTGGGCATCTGGAAGAAGATCTATTTTGAAGTCGATTTCCCTCTCGGGAAAAACTCTGGGTAGATCTTCAAGAATTACTTATGGAAACTCATTTGCTACTAGAACTAACTCAATACTTGAAATTTTGGAACTTGAGTCCTTAACCCTGACAATATGATAATACAACCCTTGGAAATCATCTTTCTTGACTTAAGGTAAGAAACAAACTGACCTTTAGGCACTGAGGTACTACCCCTCTAGTCTATGACTGGGTCATTAGGAAACCAGAACTGGACGATTCTATTTCTATAGTCAACTGAAGCATAGCAAGAGTGGAGCCAATCTATACCGAGAATGACATCAAAATCAGTCATCTCTAATTTTACAAGGTCTACAAAAGAAGCTTTTTGGGACACTGTGATGGGGCAATTTCTATATACCCATCTGGATATGATGGAACTACTTAGTGAAGTAGATACTAAGAAGGGTTCTGAAAATATGTTAGGACTGATGCCGAAGTCTACGACTATGTAGGGAGTCACAAAAGAAAGTGAAGCTTCCAAGTCTAACAATTCATAAACATAAAGATGAAAGTCTCAGCATGTACCGGTAACCACATCAAGAGAACTTTCTTGATCCTGTTGGGTCTATAGGGCATAGAGTTGGTTCTGATTCTACACACTTGTGGCACTGGAGGTGTCATAAAGCTGAGTAGGGCGACCGGCTGGAGCTGTTGAAGAATTAGCTTGGCCCTACTGATGATCATTTCTACCCTTATCCTATGGCCTGACTTTCCATACCTAAAGCATGTATCACTGCCCACCATCCACACACCCTTATGATTCTTACCATACCTCCTACAAATCAAATTTGTTCAACTACTATTTATGCTACCCTGGTACTTAGAGCTTGGTGATCTATCCCGATTATATTGCTTGAACTTAGGTACAAGAGCACTGGCAGAATATTTTTGGTGTAACTGAGAGTAATTCTGATTATTGACCTTTGCTGTGAGAAGTTGAAGCTATCGGTTCTAGCCCTTTTATTCTCCCTTTCTTTCCATGATTTTCTCCTTCTCAATCTGCTGAGCATGGACCATCAACCTAGAAAGGTTCATCTTCTTAAAAACATCATTATTCTACACTTCTTAGCTATATCATCTGACACACCAGACATAAACTTACTCTTTCTATCCATAGAATCAGCCACCATAATCAGAGCATACCTTGCCAGTTGGTTAAACTTAAGTGAGTACTCATTTACCCTTATGCTACCTTACTTCAAATTGATGAATTCCCAAACCTTTTCCTCCCTCAACTCAAGTAGGAAGAACTTTTACAAGAAGACAGTAGCAAATTTGTCCTATTCTATAAGCCTTTTATTGATAACCCTATCCTTCTACCACTGCTTGACCTAAGTATGAGCTACTCCTTATAACTGGTAAGCAGCTACATCGACACTTTCACTCAAAGTAACACCCATGATATCTATTACCTTCTGCATAAAATGTAAGAACTCCTGTAGATCCTCTTCAGAATTAGATCCAGGGAACACTGGAGGATTCATACGAGTAAAGTCGCAGACCCTAGCAACTGCCGTGTTCATTATTGGATTGACTGGGGTAACAACTTGCTAATTATTCCTAGTGGCCATAGACTAGGCCAAAACTATGAAAGTGGTCCTTAATTCAACTTGGGTGACATGATCATTTAAAGGTTTTTTAGTGATAAGTAGTGGTGTGGGCTGGTCACTATTTCTTCCTATATTATTTCTTCTAGGAGGCAGTTTCTATAAATGGTAAAGGATGAGTTAGAAGGAGAAGTTTAATAGAGTTCACACTCTATCACATGAATATAAAAAGAATAAAAACCTTTCTAAAACATCTCATAGCCTCTCACCCATAAGTGTGGCACGCTCCACACCCATCCATAAGACTCTACTTAACATGGCTTTCAGACACCCGAGGATACTTTAAAAGCTGAGGCTCTAATACTAAGTTTGTCATAACCCAAGACTACCTCCTAGTCATAACACAGTGCTTAAGGCGAAAAGTGACCCCAAGCAAACCCATGAACTGACATAAGCTGTAAGGTACTAAAAATAAATAACAAAATACTATGTGGAATCATTTAAAAAAGCAACTAAATATCGAATCCTTAACAAAGGAGTTTGAAACGTTCTACCACAAAGCTAGCTAGTTGTAAAACTATCTTAAAGCCTATAAACATGATGAGTTTTTGGGATAGGTCCCCAAATAACTCTGACAACTAAAATAAATACGAACTAAAATACTAAAAAGTAGGATAAATAGTATAACTAGTCCTTGACTAATGAGGACTCATCAAAAGCTGTAGCGGGTTGGCGCACGACCTGTCTAAGTATAATCGAGAAATTGGGCCTTCAAACCTATGTTATAAGAAAACATAGCGCAAAAGAAAGTATGCAATCATTACTTTGAATGTACTAGTACATGAGATAGGGACAACTTAAACACATATAAGTATAGAGAAGGAATACATATATATGTAAAATGAATGCAAGATCACGCATAAACATGTACTGAAATAATCTATAAAAGCTAGGTAACTGAATAACTAATAAATTGAACACTTGGTCATGCAAACCTAAACTGGAATAGCCTGAATATTAAACTGAGATTGTGGGAGCTCCCAATCTGAGTAAATTGAGGGTCCAACTTATAACCCCAATTAGAAAGGTGCTGGTACTTTTCCAAGGGTACCAATACTGGCTAGCGTGGATCCACTAATCTGATGTGCCAAAGAATGAGGGTGCCATGCCTCTACTAATGGGGGACCCCTCATAATTTATAGTGGCACCATAGGTCTAGAACATAGAGACTACTATAAATGACTCACACCTAACTGACGGGGGAGCAACCATCCCTGCATTCGCTTGGTGCTAAGTGTTACTCCCAACTGAATGACACTGGTATTATTATTTGTTTGAAATAATTTGGTACTGATAGTGATTATTATGAAAAATGGCCTAAAAGTAATGACGCAAACATAAAACTTAATGACTTGTGATATGAAAACTATAACATGTATGATTTTTCTAGGCATCGGGTGTTCATAACCCACCAGCACTATCAAATACATAATTTAACGATCCGTGGTAGAAAAATCATACTTAACACTCATTAATTCAACAATAAACCATGGAGTAGTCATTTTCATTATCAAATATATGGAAACACCATTATTATATCGGAATGTATTTACATAGTTTAGAATCCAAGCAAATTGAGGGAAAAATTTATAAAATCATAGTCTTCATGAGATTTCACCAATTTGGGAAAAAAATTTATACTTGTAGAAATAGGAAGTTGTTGGGACTCAGTGCGAAGAAGAGATCCATCGATGAATATCCCACATACCTTGTAGTAAGAACCTTGGAAAATTTCTTGGATCTAATCTTGCTCTTAAGAAACCCTAGTCTTCTTAAGGAAGATGGAAAAATTACCTTTTTGATCTCTTTTGGGTGGAATAGCGTTAAATAATAAATTTGGGAATTTTGGGTTCTTTTATACCACCCCCCGGGAAACCAAAACAACTTAGGTTTGGCTTTTAAGGTAGGGGAAAAGACATAAAAGTCCTTGGAAAAACATGTAGGAAAACACATTCCCAGTCGTTACGACTCACCTTACAACTTGTTGGGACTGACTATGAGTTATAGTTTGAGCCATAATCTAGAGCCTAGGGTCAGAGGTCCCTTTCTGGTCTGAATATGAATTCCCCTATACGACACATAATGTCTTATTATGAGTTGCATGCTAGACTCGTAACCACTAAAGAGGGTCTTAGGTATCATGCTATTATGACTACAAGTCATTCTATACGACTTGTAGCCATTGATTATGAGTCTTAGGGAGGAGTCATAGGAACTAGGAACAAATGTAGGGTTTTCACTAAAATGACTATGACTCACTCATGATGAATCATCACGAATGGTTATGAATTGTTTCCCGAGTCATAGTCACGATAGTGTATCCGATCCTTAAGGGAAATTTTCATAACTTTTTGCCACGACATTGGATTAAGAAGAGACTTGATACGTTGGAAAGCTAACTTAGTGGCCTATCTTTTAGGAGGTTTAAGACATGAAAAATTGGGATATTATATTATAATAATGTATTGATACCTGGAAAGTCTGAAGGATGATTATGATAATGTATTGATACCTAACAAGGCCGGAGGATAATTATGTCGATGTGTGTATATATATATGAATATACAAGTTAGGTATGATACCAATATTAAAGATGATAGATACAACTCAAAGGTGATAAAAATAACAATTAGTGGACTTGTGAGGATTAACGATAATTGTTGATTAGTGATAAATGATTGTAAGGTGATTTAGTTGATGATTAGTGATAAATAAGGATTAGTTATGGATATTGTTCAAGTGACTAATCATGACTAGTTGATAAATGAGGATTAGTTGTAAGGGTTGATTAGTTAATAAATAATGTTAGTTGATACATGTTGGTTATCAAATAAAATGGTGATTAGTGGATAGGTGGTAAATAGTGTTAAAGGATGACTAGAGGTTATACGATGACAAGTAATTAAATGAATTAGTTTATATGAGATGGTTAGCTAATAAATGGTGGCTAGTGAGTAACGATGATAATGTGGTTAAATAATGGTAAGAATATGGAATATGGGTACATTGTCGAATGTTGGTAAATTATGCAATGATGGTTAAATAATGAGTTGGTTAGTTGTAACAATGGATGATTAAATTATTCTATATTTGACTGTACTCGTCAGGCACATGGGAGTCTATTATGAGTTCTTTACTTTTCGCACCAATTGGCATATAGGAGACAATTTTGTAATTTCTGTTTTCTTGTGTAATACCTTGTGATGCGTTATTATTCCAAATAATTTACTTATATTACACGACAATGTTGGAATGTGTTGATGCCTCATGTTATACAGTTATTTCGGTTAAATTACTTATTATGTACAATAGTATTGGAGGTGATTCAGGTTTGTTTTTATACTTTGACTTAGTTATGATATCTTGCATCTTATCATACTTATACCATAATTTATCTCAGTCGGCCAATGATACCTACTGAGTACCTATTGTTTTGGCACTCATACTACACATCCGTACCTTTTTGGTGTAGATCTAAGTACTAGCTATCGTCATTGATCGTTGATCATACTATGTTGACATTTCTGGAGATAGGGTAAGCTTTTGAAGTCAGAGTCACCTATTTCCTTCTATATTTCAATATTAAGTCTTTAGTTATGGAAATAAATATTATTGACTATTCTAAACACTGAGTTGTATTATTGTTATTAGATGCCCTTGTACTGGCTCTACCGGGTTGTAGGATGGTATCTTATATTGTCTGTTTTATCCATCTAGAACTCTTTTCTTATTTATAAGTATGTCATTTATTTTTGCCTATTATTGGGAATTTTTATCCAAGTTAACCCATTGTGTTTAGATCTGGGTTATGATTTGGCTTACCCATTGTGTTTAGATCTGGGTTATGATTTGGCTTACCTACTAGTGGGACAAAGTAGGTGCCATCATGACTCATAAATCGGGTTGTGGCAAATTAATATCAGATCCTAGGTTTCACTGGTATTATTGGTACAAGAGCTAGTGTCTAGTAGAGTCTTGTATATTAAAATGATGACGCTCATTTCCTATCTTCGAGAGGCAATGGGACATTATTAGGAGTTCATCACTTCTTTGACTCACTTCATGCTAAGAGTCTGAGTTGGTTTGTAGAAGTATTCCCTTGAATTTACTCTTTGGCAGATGGCAAGGACTTATGCTACCGCTGCACAATACGAGGGTCTCAAGACCGAGCTTAGGGATTCTACTCCTCTTTTTTGATGACCCAAAGGTCGTGGACAACCACGTGATGTGTCCCCAGCTAGGGTACTGGATAAGCTGCCTTCCTCAGGTCTTATTCTCGCTCCTAAGCTAGAGATTCTTTCATCCCAGTCATCGGTGGGCCAGGGACTAGCCCATTCTCTACCAGAGTTTATTTCTTCTTTAGTGATCAGAGATGTGTTAGTTTAACTTTTGAATTTAATTGGTGGTGCACTGTCTGATGATGCATAGTCTACAGATTAGAGTGGTATTAATACAAGGGCATAACCTGTAGCTGTGGCTCCCAGAGTTGAGGTTCCTCTTGCACTGGTAGTTGCTCAACCAGTGGTTTCTTAGCATACTATGTCTTCTAAAGAGTAGAAGATGTGAGGTAGATTTTTGAGATTAGCTCCGCCTAATTTTTCTGGTGCACCGAGCGAGGATGCATATGAGTTCCTAATTACTTGTGAGGGTAGGTTCTATAATTTGGGCCTTACTGAAACTTGTGGTATGGATTACACCATATTTCTATTGGACTTGGATACTCAACATTGGTGGAGAGGTTTTATGGATTCTAGACTAGCTGGATCTTCTCCCTTGACATGGACCCAGTTATCCGAGATGCTATTAGAGAAGTATATTCCTAGAAACCTTAGAGATTATTTGAGGGATCAATTCTCTAGATTAAAGAAGGGCTCTATGACAATTGCAAAGTATAAGGCTCATTTTCATAAGTTGGCTAGGCATGTGATTTCTATTTTGGACAATGGGTATAAGAGAGTTTACTACTATGTTAGAGGGTTTAGACGCACCATTCGTATGTCTACTTAGAGTTGAGTTGCTATGGGTAGGTATTTTGCTGAGGTTTCAGATCATGCTTGGGAGATAAGAAGATACATCGTGAGGGTCTGAAGGGCCGTGATAAGAGATCTAGGTTTTCGGGAAGATTTAGCGGGTGCCATCGCAGTTCCTGACCCAAAGATAGTTTTTCTCAGAGAAGGTATCCTCTACATCCAATCTATCAATCTCAGAGTTAGCCTAGTCGACCTGTTCAGGCAGCACATCAGATTCTGGACAGAGGTTAGTTTAGTTCTAGTGATTGCACTAGTAAGGACAATGATCAGAATTTGAGAGGTTCATCATCTGGTTATTTTAGACGTGGTGGTTATTATAAGTTAGCCGAATCTGTTGGTTTTTGTAACGAACCAAAATCGCCTCCTGGGATGTCACACAATGCTTAAGGCTACAAGTATCCAAAAGCTAACCCTTTGAGCTTGTTTCTACTAAAAACACTCATTTCAAGATGAAATAATTCAAACACTAGCATAGTCATATCATATGAAAGGAAATGCGGAGAAAATTCTCTATTCAAATGACCGCATACTGGAAACGTCAACACAACCACAATCTAATAACTAGTCTGACAAAGCCTCTACTAATCCATGAACTAGAGGGCCGTTAGGAAAGGTCCCCAACTAACTCAAAATGAAATAGAAATAACAACATAGTCACTCAAAATATGGAGATGTCTGAATATAGGTCCTCGAACCATGAGGACTCACCACTGTAGGAATGTAGATAGAGGTACTCAAAAATCACTGACAAGGTTGGGACTGAGCACCTGAACCTACATTATAAGACAATGTAGCACATAGACGTATATGTGGGTTAGCACTTAAGAATGTACTGAGTATACGGGGGTGCAAGCATTTATATAAAACAACATCAACACTCTTTAATCAAATCATGCATGTAATAAGTAATGACTCACATGGCTTGAATAAGTATAAAATGCAAAGCTCATGAATCATGTAAAATAGAACATGTAACACAATCTCGTGAGTCATTATACTTTTAGCTTTGAAATTTATACTCTCTCTTATTCTCATTACTCAAGGCAAAAGGAAACTTTACGCAATACTTTAAACTCATGCATATGTCTCATGGAGAGTAAAACTTCTTTAATGCTCAAGAACTCATAACTCTTTTGAACTCAAATACTTGGAATTTGGAATCATATAACTTTTGAACATACTTGAAGGAATTTCATTCACGTTAGGAAAATATCTCATTTCAAGCTTTAGGGGAAAATACTCATATCAAGGGAAAGTATTTTAGTTTTAAAGGAAAAAATCTTATCGCAAAGCTTTAGTTTTAAGAGAGATTCTCTTAACCGACATAAACCATGCGAGCTACATGGAGTCCAACATTTTGTCCTTCTAAGAAAGAGACCCCACGTTGGGGAGGAGTGTTAACTCTTTGTCAGGGAGTATAACCTTGATTCAATGATCACTTATCTCAGTATCGGGCCCCATATCTTGGCCTTAAGCCCAACAATCATCTCGGCCTTAGGCTCAACCTATGGTGGCACGTAGTTCTGGGGTAAGAAATCGTGGTAACTTACCCAACTTGGTGCTAAATACTACTCCCTTTAGTTTATCTCGCTCATCTCATGAAAATTCACTTTAGAATAATCTCATGGTTCAATAAGATCCCAATAATCAAATCTGTAATCTCATGTAGTAGAGTGAATTTCAAAACTCAATGACCATTAGGTCAAAACATTTCTCAATAATCTCAGAATACTCAAATCATGGGTGCTTATAACAATAGTTCATAAAATCTCACGTCTCAAGTAGGGCTTAATAACACATAATTCAATGTCAAGTTAGAACTCATCAAAAGCATAATAGATAGCATATAGATTCATAACTCATGTACAAATCTGGAAATTTCAGCAATTTATCTCAAAATCTCAACATACTCATATACTTCAACGTCTCAAAAATTTCAACTATTAACTTCTCAAGGATTAAAATTATGGGGTATAGACCCAGCTGCAATTTCTTAAAAAAATATGTGAAAATCATGCCATTAGACTCTTAATTCATGGGAAACATCAAAATATTGTAATCAATAATAATGGGTGAAAACCCTAATTCAATTTCATGTAAAATCTCTTAAATTATAGAGAATTATAGTTTAAGTAAGCCTTTAGGCACAAGGATGAAAGGATTACCCTTGTTCAAAACCCCACATACCTTGAATTAGAAGCTTTGGCTGAAATCTCTCTTTTAGAATTCTATTCGTACTCTTGAATGAGGGTTCTTGTAGCCCTTGACTTGGAAACCTTGAATCTTGACTCAATTTAGAAAATCTATGGTGGATTCTTGAGATTATTGGAAGAGGTTTTGGATACTTAAGGTTCTTGTTGAGAGAAAACTTGAGAAAAACTTCATAGAATGCTTGTAAATGACTTCAATTTGGTGTTTGCACGGTTTAAGAGGCTTGGAAAAAAAAATCCAAAGTGCCCTTTTTAACTTCTGTACGGAATTGGAAAAATTAAATTGGGAACCTCATTTTATGGGCCACCACGATGCGCCACTATCATGGTGGCTCACTGGAAATTGACAAATGGGAATCCGGGAGTCACTGAAACGTGGAGCTATCGCATTGTCCTATTGGTTGGGACCTGGAACTTCAGCGTGATGCGTCACAATCGCGCTAGGCCACTGGAAATTGACTATTGAGAAATTGGCATCCTCTGCGATGCGTCACTATCACAGAGTTCTACTGTAATTTGACAATTGTCAAATAGAACCTCTCCACGACGTGCCAAGCACTAAAATGACGCTGTTTTACGACTAGGACTTAAATTAGCCATAACTTCTTACCCGGGTATCAGATTTGGGCAAATCTTATATCGATGGAAAGCTTATCAAATTTTCTATGTAATAAAAAGCCGAAATTAGGGAAATTCTATATAGTTAAAATGATACTCACTTAGGAAGTCACTTCTCAATCT
The DNA here is from genome assembly GCF_002878395.1 of Capsicum annuum. NCBI lineage: Eukaryota > Viridiplantae > Streptophyta > Magnoliopsida > Solanales > Solanaceae > Capsicum > Capsicum annuum. Next base: position 135,001,991 of record NC_061113.1, on the reverse strand, counting down.
TTTAAGGCTGAAATCATGCCTCACTTGACACGCCCTAAGGCTCATTCTACGAGAGAATTTTTGCGGGGTCTTACAATATCTCCGCCTTGGAACTATTCGTCCTCGAATGTCGCTAGTTAGAATAATAACACAGGAAAAACTGAGTACACATAGCTGAAGCAAGTTGCTAAAATAGGCTCAAAATCTCTCTAAACTCTTGAATGCCTAGAAAATTGCAAGAACTCGTACAAAGATAGATGTATATAGCTGAACATTAGATTAAAAGGGATGAATTAAGGAAGAATAATATCTTCATATTAATTTGAACTTTCGGAAAAGAGGTTCAGGTACTTGGCTCGCATATCTGCTTCTGCCTCCCAAGTAGCACCCTCAACAGAGTGGTTCCGCCACAAAACTTTGACCAAGGGAACTTCTTTGTTCCTTTGTCTACGAATCTGAAAATCTAGGATCTCAACAAGAATCTCATTGAAGGAAAGATTGTTTTGAATATCGGTATTCTCTGAAGGATCTAATACAATGGAATCACCAATATGCTTCTTAAGCATGGAGATATGAAAAATAGGATGAACAGCTGACAACTCTGCGGGAAACTCAACCTTATAGGCCACCTTACCAACACTGCTCAAGACTCTATACGGGCCAACATAATGGGGACTAAGCTTTCCATTTTTACCCAACTTTTTCACCCCTTTCATGGGTGAAATCTTCAAGTATACCAAATCACCTACTTTAAACTCAAGATCTCTTCTCCTCACATCGGCATAAGATTTTTGATGAATTTGGGCGGTCTTCAACCTCTCTATAATCAACTTAACTTTCTCCATAGCTTCAAACACTACATCAGGCCCAATCACGACAGCTTTACCCATTTCAAACCAACCTATGAGTGATCTACATCTCCTACCATACAATGTCCCAAATGGTGCCATCCCGATGATAGCATGGTAACTATTATTATAGGCAAACTCTATCAATGGCAAATGCTCATCCCAATTACCTTTGAAATCAAGAGCACATGCCCGTAACATATTTTCCAGGGTGTAAATGGTCCTCTCAGCCTGACCATCTAGTTGCAGATGAAAAATGAAACTTAAAAGGACTTGGGTACCAAGACCCTGCTGGAACGCCCTCCAAAACTAAGAAGTAAATTGAGTGCCCCTATCTGAAATGATAGACGAAGGAACTTCGTACAACCTGAATATCTCCCGGATATATAATCTAGCATAATTCTTAGCTGTATAAGATGTGAGCACGGGCAAGAAATTCACGGACATAGTCAGCCTACCCACGCAACCCAAATAGAAACATGATGACGACGCAAAAGAGGCAACCCAATTACGAAGTCTATATTCACCACCTCCCACTTCCAAGTGGGTATGCCAAAATCTTGCATTACACCACCAGATCTTTGTTTCTCTACCTTAACCTGTTGGCACATTGCATACTTTGCTACAAATTCACCTATATCCTTCTTCATACCATTTCATCAATAGATTTACCATAATTTGCGGTACATCTTAGTAGTGCCGGGATAAATAGATACCACACTCCATATGCTTTATCCATAATCCTTTGCCTCAGATCATCAACATACGAAACACACAGTATACCTTGCAATCTCAATATGACATCTCCCCCATAGGAGAAAACCTCTACCTTTTGGCCATGAACTGACTCCTTCAGTCTGACCAAACTAGGATCACTATCTTGCTTCTCCTTCACTTCTAAAACTAAAGAGGATTCAAAACTACTCTGCACCAATGTACTCCCCTTGGCTGAATCAAGTAACCTAACACCCAATCTAGCCAGACAGTGCACATCATGAGCTAACTCTTTCTTATCTTCCTTTACATGAGCAACACTGCCCATAGATAATCTGCTAATGATATCCGCCACTATATTGGCCTTGCCTGGGTGATATAGCACACTCATATCATAGTCTTTTAATAACTCTGACTACCTCCTCTACCTAAGATTTAACTCTTTCTGAGTAAACACATTCTGGAGGCTCTTATGATCAGTAAACACATCAAAATGAACACCATAAAGATAGTGTCTCTAGATTTTTAAAGCAAAGACCACAATAGCTAACTTAAGATCATGGGTTTGGTAATTCTTCTCATGCGGTTTTAACTGTCTAGAGGCATAGGTTATAACCTTAACTCTTTGCGTCAACAAACAACCCAAACCAATTCTAGAGGTATCACAATACACCACAAAACCATCAGTACCATCAGGAAAAGTCAACACAGGGGCTAAAGTAAGTTGAGTCTTCAACTCTTGGAAACTCTTCTCATAGGAATCTGACCACTGGAACTTAACTATGTTTTGGGTCAACCGGATCATGGGAGACGCAATAGAAGAGAAACCCTTAACAAAATAATGGTAGTAGCCAGCTAGACCCATGAAACTCCTAATGTCAGATGGGAAGATAAGTCTAGGCTAATTTTTCACAGCTTATGTCTTTTGGGGATCAACTTTAATACCTTTGGTTGAAACGATATGACCTAAAAAGGCTATAGACCTTAGCTAAAATTGGCACTTGCTAAATTTGGCGAACAACTGGTGCTCTCTGAGGGTTTGTAAGACAATTCTAAGATGATCTGCATAATCATGCTCACTGCGGAAGTAGACAAGGATGTCATCTATGAACACTATGACAAACATATCAAGATATTACTTGAACCCTTGATTCATGAGGTCCATAAAAGCTGTTGGGGCATTGGTTAGCCCAAAAGGCATGACTAGAAACTCAAAGTGACCATAGCGGGTTCGATAGGCTATCTTTGGAATATCATATTCCCTTACTTTAAGTTGATGATTGCCGGATCTAAGGTCTATTTAGGAGAAATAACTTGCACCTTGCAACTGATAAAATAGGTTATCAATTCTTGGAAGAGGATACTTATTTTTGAATGTGACCTTGTTAAGCTAATAATAGTCAATGCACATACGCAAAGAACCATTTTTTTTTCTCATGAATAAGATAGGTGCGCCCCAAGAAGAAATACTGGGCCTTATAAAACCTTTGTCTAAGAGATCTTTGAGTTGCTCTTTCAACTCCTTAAGCTTCGTAGGTGCCATATGGTATGGTCGAATAGAAATAGGCTGAGTATCAGGAAGAAGATCAATCCGGAATTCTATCTCTCTATTGGGAGGTACCTCTAGGAGATCTTATGAAAAAAGATCTAGAAACTCATTAACAATATCAACTGACTGAATAGTTGGAGCCTCAAACTTAGTGTCTTTGACTCTAACTAAGTGATAGATGCAACCTTTGGATATTAACTTTTTGGATTTGAGATGGGAGATAAAATGACTCTTGGGAGATACCAAACTCTTGGACCACTCAAAAGCTGGTTCATCAAGAAACTAAAACTTGACCACATGGGTACGACAGTCTATAGATGCATAATAATAATGAAGCCAATCCATACCCAGAATAAGGTCAAAATCCACCATGTCTAACTCTATCAAATCCACAAGTATAAATCTATGAAGAACAGTAATAGGACAATCTCTATACACTTGTTTAGCAATAATTGACTCCCCTACTGGTGTGGAGACTAGGAAAGGCTCAGGAATTTTTTCGGGACTCATTTTGAAATTCATAGCCACAAGTGAGGTCACATAGGAGAGACTTGACCCGGGGTCCAAAAACACATAAATATCAAAATAAAAGACGCAGTTCATACCAGTAACAAAAGGCATAGAATCTATTCTGGCACTGACCGCCAGCAATGCTAGATGAAGCGCCCTCAGCAGGGGCGGGATGGGGTACAGGAGCTGGTGCATTAGTAGCCAGTGCCTGAGGTCGGGCATCTCTCTAAGTCTCATGGAAAATTTCTTCAATGCTCAGGAACTCATAACTCTTTTTTCACTTAAATACTTGGAATTTGGAATCATGTAACTTTGGAACATACTTGAAGGCATGTCATTCACATTAGAAAAATATCTTATTTCAAGATTTAGGGGAAAATACTCATATCAAGGGAAAGTATTTTAGTTTTAAAGGAAAATATCTTATCTCAAAGCTTTAGTTTTAAGGGAGATTCTCTTAACCGATATAAACTATGCAAGCTACACGGAGTTCAACGTTTTGTCCTCCTAAGAAAGAGACCCCACATTGGGGAGGAGCGTCATACTCTTTACCAGGGAGTATAACCTTAATTTAATGATTATTTATCTTAGACTCGGGCCTAATATCTAGGCCTTAGGCCCAATAATCAGCTCAGCCTTAGGCCCAACCTATGGTGGCACGTAGTTTTGGGTTAAGAAACCATGGTAACTTACCCAACTCGATGCTAAATACTAATCCCTATAGTTTATCTCGCTCATCACATGAAAATACACTTTTGAATAATATCATGGTTCAATAAGAACCCAATAATCAAATCTGTAATCTCATGTAGTAGAGTGGATTTCAAAACTCAATGACCATTAGCACAAAACATTACTCAATAATCTTAGAATACTCAAATCATGGGTGCTTATAGCACAATAGTTCATAAAATCTCAAGTCTCAAGTAGCGCTTAGTAACCCATAATTCAATCTCAAGTTAGAACTCATCAAAAGCATAATAGATAGCATATAGATTCATAACTCATGTACAAATCTGGAAATTTTAGCAATTTACCTCAAAATCTCAACATACTCATATACTTCAATGTTTCAAACATTTCAACTATTAACTTCTCAAGGATTAAAATTATGGGGTATAGACCCAGCTGCAATTTCTTAAAAAAATATGTGAAAATCATGCCATTAGACTCTTAATTCATGGGAAACATCAAAATATTGTAATCAATAATAATGGGTGAAAACCCTAATTCAATTTCATGTAAAATCTCTTAAATTATAGAGAATTATAGTTTAAGTAAGCCTTTAGGCACAAGGATGAAAGGATTACCCTTGTTCAAAACCCCACATACCTTGAATTAGAAGCTTTGGCTGAAATCTCTCTTTTAGAATTCTATTCGTACTCTTGAATGAGGGTTCTTGTAGCCCTTGACTTGGAAACCTTGAATCTTGACTCAATTTAGAAAATCTATGGTGGATTCTTGAGATTATTGGAAGAGGTTTTGGATACTTAAGGTTCTTGTTGAGAGAAAACTTGAGAAAAACTTCATAGAATGCTTGTAAATGACTTCAATTTGGTGTTTGCACGGTTTAAGAGGCTTGGAAAAAAATCCAAAGTTCCCTTTTTAACTTCTGTACGAAGCTGGAAAAATTAAACTGGGAACCCGATTTTATGGGCCACCGTAACGCGCTACTATCGTGGTGGCTCACTGGAAGTTGACAAATGGGAATTTGGGAGTCAATGTGATGTAGAGACATCATTTTGTCCCACTGGTTGGGACCTGGAACTTCAACGCGATATATCATAATCACGCTAGGCCACTGAAAATTAATTATTGAGAAATTGGGGTCCTCCGCGATGCGCTACTATCGCAAAGTTCCATTGGAATTTGACAATTTTCAAATAGACCCTCTCCATGACATGCCAAGCATTGAAATGATTCTATTTTATGACTAGGACTTAAATTAGCCATAGCTTCTTACCCGGGTATTAGATTTGAGTGAATCTTATATCGATAAAAAGTTTATCAAAATTCCCATGTGATAAAAAGTTGAAATTAGGGAAATTCTATATAGTTAACATGATGCTCACTTAGGAAGTCACTTCTTAATCTTTTAAGTCTAGAATCATGCCTTACTTGACACGCTCTAAGGCTCATTCTATGAGAGAATTTTTGTGGGGTCTTACAAGTTTGGTTTAGCTCAAGTATAATGTTATAGTTGTGGAGCTCTTGGTCATTATTCATGAGATTGCCCTAGTCATGGGGCTATTGTTGTTTCAACTTAGGGTGTTTCCCCTATTAGAGTAGTTTATCCCTCATCTAGCGGTGGTTATCAAGATCGTAGAGGTTGTTTCTAAGGTAATCAATAAGGTTCTTAGGTAGGTAGAATAGGAGGTTGATTAGGTGCCTAGCTAGGTGTCGGGCGTGGTTAGTAATTTGTAGTACCTGCTAGGCCCGAGGCTGAGACTTTAGATGCTATTGTTATAGGTACAATCTTGGTGTTCCACTTGTTGGTCCTTGATTTTTTTTGATCTGGGATCCATTTATTCTTATATATCGACTAGTTATGCACCACGATTGGAGTTGTCTTGTGACTAATTATTTGTGTCATTGTATATATCTACTCTAGTTGGTGATTTTTTAGCTAGTTACCATTTGTTGAGGATTTAGGCTGAGGATATCTCAAAGACTGCTTTAAGGACCTGATATGTTCATTATGAGTTCTTAATAATGTCATTTGGGTTGACTAATTCCCCAGCTGTATTTATGGATGTAATGAACCTTGTATTTAGGCCTTATTTAGATTTCTCCATGATTATGTTCATTGATGACATCCTTGTGTATTTGATGAGTAGAGAGGAGCATGTGCAACATTTAAGGATTGTTCTTCAGACTTTAGGAGATTATGTGCTTTTTACCAAGTTCTCTAAGTGAGAGTTTCGGCTTCCGTCAGTGATATTCCTTAGACATATGGTGTCTAAGGATGGTATTATGGTAGACCCAGAAAAGATGTATAAATATTTGATACAATATTATTTGTGGAGTGGTATAAAGAGAGATATGGCAAACTTTATATCTAGTTGCCTATGTTGTCGGTAGGTAAAGGCCAAGCACCAATGACCTGGTGGATTGACCCAGAGATTGTCCATTCCCGAGTAAAGAAGGTAAAGGATTATTATGGATTTTGTTAGTAGTTTACCTCACACTTCCTGTGGTTCTGATGGTATTTGGGTCATTGTAGATTATTTGACCAAGTCAGCATATTTCATTCCTATTTAGATGTCCTTCTGTGCTGAGAGGTTAGCCCATATCTATGTATGGGAGATAGTTTGTTTGCATGGTGTGCCCATTTCTATTATTTCAGATTGAGATTCCATGTTCACTTTAAGATTTTGGAGAGCTTTTCAAAAGAAGTTGCATACTCAGGTGGATCTTAGTACAACTTTTCATGTGCAGATAGATGGTTAGTCTGAGTGACTATTCAGGTACTTGAGGATGTGCTCCGATCCTATGTTATATATTTTGGAGGCCAGTAGGAGAAACACTTGGCCTTGGCAGAGTTTTCATATAATAACAACTATCATTCGAGTATTGAGATGGCACCTTTTGAGGCATTATATGGTAGGGGATATCATTGTCCGATTGGATAGTTTGATACTTCTGCTATTGTGGTGTAAAGGTCGTGATTGCGAGAGGTTTGTGCAGGCCCAAGATACCACGATCGCGGAGCCTCAGGTCATAATAGCAACTCTTGAGTACCTAGTATTGGTATAAATAGACCATTATATCATGAATTCAACCATTTCTCTTCCATTCTTTAAGAGCATAACCCTATATAGTGAGATTAAAAGGGACTGAAGATTGTGGGTGATTGGAAGCTTGATTAACACTAGTTTTCACAATCATCTTCTGATTTGAGGTAAAAATTCACCTTTTTCTTGGTGGATTTTGTTGATTTCTTACTCAAAACTCCAAAAACTTAAGGGCATGATTTTATCACCAAATTAGTTTGATTTTCACCCATTTTTAGGGAAATGATTTCATTAGCATGTAAGAATGTTGGGTTGGTTTTGGAAATGCAATTTTCATAAGTGGGACCCACATGGGGTTTTGTGTGATTTTTGGACCTAAAGCACAATGGTGTCTAATATGGATATCATTATTTTCCTATTGATGAGTAGAATGTGCTTATGATAGCTTTGCACCTTGAGGAGGCTTCTCGAAAGGAAAAAATGGTGGTTTAGCGGTTCGTTGTGCTTTCTTAGGTGTTAAGGTAGGATGGTTTATCCCTTGTTAGATTGAGTTATTTCATAGTATTCTTATGATATTGTGTTAGATTTGGGATAGGTTTTAGGTGTTGGATTGATGAAATGCAAGACTTTGGTTAGTTAGACCATTTAGGCTATTTTTAAATCATAGAGTTGATATACTTGACTTGTTTTCTTATGCCTCAGGTAAATTGGACTTCATTACTCATGTTAGCATGGGAGTGCCTTAGATTACTCAAGTTAGGTAAAAATGCTTTAGATACTTATTCTTAGGGTGAGTTTGTCCTTAGTCTCTTACATTATTGAAGGGTGCCCTAGATTTCATTGGAATTAGTTAATGTGCTTGAGAAGAATCTTTAGCTTAGGGATAATTGTGCCTTTCTATACATCTAAGAGTGCATATAGATACCTTAGCCTAGTCTAGTATAGAATTTTCCTTAGAATATGTTTTGGGATTTAGAACTGGGCTCTTCGACCTACCTTAAGTCAAGATTGATGATTAGTTCTCTTGAAACCCTTATACACTTATTAAATGCCCAGAGAATGTCCTTTTGGGAAATATTGAGGAACCTTGGCACTTGATGGTTATGGTAATGATGACATTAGAAGTAATTATCATAGACTAATGGATTAGATTGTCACTTATGCTATGATGCGATATGAATAAGGTTGCAACAAGATATTGGTTATGCCATGTATAAGCTATCTATTATGCTAATTATAATCCTTTAAAAATTCTATTGAGAAGTTATTGCCTATGCTATTACTTATAATTAGGATCATGCTAAACAACCATGCTAGTAATCATGCTAGGAAATATTCTTATTGATGGTGTTAGCAATTCTATTATTAATTATGCTAGAAGTTATTCTTATTGATTTTATGGAAAGTTATGCTATAATTATGCTAAAATTCATGATAATTGACTATATTATCACTTATGCTATTGATTATTCCACCTACTATGACGATGTGTCTATCGGTTCGAGTCCGGATATTTACTATAATATATATATACCTGGTTCAATTCCAAAAGATGATAATGTTGAATATTTTGATTTTAGAGGATGATTATGATGATACATTGATACCCAACAAGGCCTAAGGATGATTATGATGATATATTATACCCGAAAAGATTGGAGGATGATTATGATGATATATTGATACTCGGCAAGGTTGGAGGATGATTATGATAATGCATTGATACCCGACAAAGCCAAAGGATGATTATGATGATATATTGATACCCTGGAAGGACGGAGGATGATTATGATGATATATTGATACACGATAAGGCCGAAGGATGATTATGATGATGTATTGATACCCAGCAAGGCCAGATGATGATTATGTTGATGTACCTATGCGTACATGTAATGTCCTGAAATCTGATTCTCGGGATTCCACACAGTGCTCTGAACTACAAGCAGCCCTGAGCTAACCCTGACTGCCTTTTTTAAATCTAAATCTCAAAAGAAGGAAACTATAAATGAAAAATCATAATAAACATGGAAAACTGTCTGACTATGCAAATACTGAAAATCTGAATACTGTAATTGAAATCTAAAACTGAATCTAGTAGTCCAACAAGCCTCTACTGATTGAATCTAGAGAGTCACTGGGGTAGGCTCCAGCTGACTCAAACTGTCTGTAATAAATAATAAAGTATCTACTAATAACTGAAAATATGAATAGCTAAGTCCCCAAACTATGAGGACTCACTAACTGCAGGGATGTAGATGAGATGCTCGAAAATCACTCACGCTGGTGAGACTGAGAACCTGAACCTATATTATAAGACAATGTTGTACATAGATATATATGTGGATCACTACTTTGAGGATGTACTGAGTATATGAGGGTGAATGCAATAAGTAAACAATATCATCATAATTTATAAAATCATGCATGCTAAAGGTAAATGACTCACAAAGGCTTGAGTAGTCTGAAAACTGAAGATTATAAATCATGAACAATAAAGCATATGTTATAAATCTTGTGAGCCATTACGCTTAGTTCTGAAATTTGTATTCTATTCTTGTTCTCAAATCATATAGGCTAAGTGAAATCTGTAAGTCTGTATAGAAATTCTTTATCTTAAAGGGTTTCGAAATCTAAAATCTTATTCTGAATGGAAAATGCTTTATATGAAGGCTTTAAGGAAATACTTTATCTTTTACCTGAAGGGTTCTTCTAACCAACATAAACTATGTGAGCATTCATGGAGTCCAATGTTCTTGTCCCCCTAAGGAGAAATCCTCATATTGGGGAGAGGATTCATACTCTTGCCAGGGAGTATAACCTATCTAAGTGATCACATATCTATCATCTACGTAGAAGTGGGAACAATCTAAATCCTCCATTGGCACGTAGTTCTGGGGTATGAAACCATAGTAACTTACCCATCTCGAGCTAAATACTACTCCCATTAAATCTTTATGCTCATTTTGATAAAAATTCACTTTTAAAATAGTCTAATGGTTTATGATGAAAACCAACTGTATATCTGTAAAGCTAAATATATAATCTGAATTTTGTAAAGTAGATTTCATATTAATTATGAGACCAAAAGGTCAAATATTTATCAGTAATCTAAAAAGAATCTAGTCATAAAGTGCTCATAGCACAATCCATCTTGAAATAGCAATACTTATTAGGGCTTAATGACCCAAGCATCAAACTCATGTTAAAATATCTTAAAATTCATGCTTGATAATGTAAACATTTATAATTCATATAAAGTCTGGAAATTTCTGCAATATGCATAAAAATATGAACAAAATCATGTATTCAACTTCTAAATCAATGAAAATCTCATAATCTTATGAATAGCAATATTGGGTATAAACCCTAACTTTAATTTCATGGGAAATCACATAAAATCTAATAACTTTTATAATTAAAAGCAAGTGTTGGGCACAAGGATGAAAGGAGTATCCTTGTTCATAACCCCACATACCTTAATTGATGATCTTTGATGAAAAGCTTGAATCTTGTATTCCTATTGGTGCTTTGGAGATGAATCCTTAGATTTCTTGTATTGGGATTCGTAAATCTTGAATTTTCTTAGAGAATTAATGGAGGAATTTGGATTTCTTGGGGAGAAAGTTTGATAATTTAGGGTTTTCTTTGAGAGTATTTTGGTGAAAACTGAATGTAATATTCTTAGGATGGGTTACATCTTCTGTTATTCACGACTTAGGGCTTGGAAAAAGACCAAAGAGACCCTTTTAAATTTTTACTCAGAACTAGGAAAATTCCCGAATTTGAACTACGGCTCTAAGCGCCATAATCGCGGTGGCCTACTGAAAACTGCCAACTGAGACTTGGAAAGACACTGTGACATGGAGCTATCGCGATGCTCTGCTATATTTCCATTTGAGCCATCACGACGATGCTCCACCATCGCGTGAGCCACTGGAAATGGACAACGGGAAAAAGGGCTTCTCCGTGATACGGGGAAATCACAGAGTTTCACTGGATCTTAATGAATGGGAAATTTGACCTCTCCATGATACACTAATATCATAGACTCTCACTGAAATTTGATAATTTTCATTTAAACCGTCTCCGCGATGTGCTAAGGACCCAAATCACGGTGTTTTATGATTGAAGCTTAAAATAGCCCTAACTTCTCACCCGATCATCGAATTTAGTCAAATCTTATATTGTTGGAAAGATTATTAAATTTTCCACACAATGGGAGGTCTAAATCTAGAAAATTCCACATGAAATAACTATTCTTTATTTTGGAAGCTATCCCTTAACATTCTGGGAATGAATTTTAGCTAGAAAAGGTACGGGGTATTACAGTACATCTATTGGTTTGAGTCTAGTTATTTATTATGATATGATTTTTTTTTTATATATATATATATATATATATATATATATATATA
>NC_061113.1:134843343-134990139 GCF_002878395.1 Capsicum annuum | reverse complement strand
CAAGTTGGGTATGATGTCAATATTAGGGATGCCGGATATAACCCGCAAGTGGTAAAAATGATAATTAGTGGACTTATAAGGGTTAGTGATAATTATTGATTTGTGATAAATGATTGTAAGGTGGTATAGTTGATGATTAGTGATAAATAAGGATTAGTGGTGGGTATTGTTTAAGTGACTAATCATGACTAGTTGATAAATATGGATTAGTTGATAAAGGATGAGTAGTTAATAAATAATGTTAGTTGATACATGTTGGTTATCAAATAAAATAGTGATTAGTGAAATGTGGTGAATAGTGTTTAAAGATGACTAGAGGTTGTATGATGACTAGTAATCAAATGAATTAGTTAATAAGATGTGGTTATCTAAAAATTATGGCCACTGAGTAACGATGATAATTTGGTTAAATGATGTAAGATTATGGAATGTTGGTACATTATTTAATGTTGGTAAATTGTTGAATGATGGTTAAATAACAAGTTGGTTAGTTGTAACGGTGGATGATTGCATTATACTCTCCAGGCATATGGGAGTCTGTGATGAGTTATTTACTTTTTGCACCAATTGGCGTATGGGAGCCAATTTTGTAATTTGTGATTGCTTGTGTGATTCCTAGTGATACGTTATTATTCTAACTTATTTACTTATATTGCATAACGATGTTGGCATATGTTGATGCCTTGTTTTATACTATCATTCCAGTTTAATTACTTATTATATACCACAGTATTGGAGGTGATTCAGGTTCCTTTATGTACCTTGACTTAGTTATGATATCTTGCATCTTATCATACTTATATCATGATTTAGCTCAGTCGACTGATGATGCCTACTAAGTACCTATTATTTTGGTACGCATACTACATTTCTATATTTTATGGTGTAAATTTGAGTACTAGATGTCGTTATTGATTGTTGATCGTGCTGTGTTGATATTTTTGAAGATAGGGTGAGCTCTTGAAGTTGGAGTCACTAATTTGCTTCTATCTTTCAATATTTAGTCTTTAGTTATCAAGAAAAATGTTATTGACTATTTTAAACATTGAGTTGTATTATTTTTATTAGATGCTCTTGTACTGGATCTACCAGGTCGTGGGATAGTATCTTGTATTGATTGTTTTATCTATTTAGAACTCTTTTCTTATTTATAAGTGTGTTGTTTATTTTTTCCTATGATTGAGCATTTTCTTTAATATAATCGATTGTATTTAACTCTGGGTTATGGTTTGGCTTACCTACTGGTGAGATAGAGTAGGTGCCATCATGACGTATAAATCAGGTTATGACAAGAAGAAAAAATAAGGAAGATGGATAGACCTTTGAGGCAGTTATTCTTAAGGACAATAAGATCCCACTTACCATGGAGGAGGGTACAACAGTTAGTAGGGGTACAAATTACTGATACTTTGGGTGCACCGACTATCAGTTGTGCCAACTTGACTTTGGGTGCCATGACCACAGCTGAGTCCACTATTGAGGAGGAGATTATAAGAGACCCACTTGCATCCCCACGTGATCGGAGTTCACAAGTGCCTAGGACACCATAGATATGCCACTTACCCTTATTTTCTATAATTTTATGTGAGTCATGCAATAAGGAAATTGTATGCTTTCAAGTTAGGGTAAGGGATATACCACGATAGAGGGCTTTTGTTGCAGTGTTTCTTTCCCTCTACTATGCTATCATAGTTAGAATTAACATGTATAGGTATTTTTACTTTTTATTTTATTGTTGTTGATGTTAGAGTAACTTAAGAGTAATTTAAGAGAATTGGGTGTAGTCTGATTTTAATAAGCATGCTTATGTGTTTTTAATTATGTTTAAAATGATACCTTCTAAAATTTTGTTTTTGTGATGTAATGTTTGCATGTACTCTACTATAACCAATGTTAGGATTTAGAAATAGAATTAGGAATTTTAATTAGATAACCTGGTTGATCTAACATGAACTGAATAGGTTATTTAGATCCAAGCCCAGAGCCATGGGTGAGTAAGGTATATTACCTATTCGGTGTGTGTGCGATCTAGAACTTGTTCAGTTAGTCTCGCTAAAAATTGTAGGATAGGAGGTTAGGAAAGGATTATAGACCATTTTTAAATAAGTCCACTTTAGTGTTGTAACGACTCGAGACTACCCACTAGTCGTTACATGGTGCTTACGGTCCTGAGGGACCACAAGCTAACCCATGAGCTGGTTCTCGTTGTGAGCACTAAGTAATATAATCATAAATGTGGAAGAATAACTGAAATACCATAAGGTATTAATAATGAAACGACTACTAAATTATGAATCTAGCATAATACTAAAATCTGGATAGCTAACTGTAGTGTCTGAAAAGCCTCTAAACTGAATACTGTGAGTTGATGGGAAAGGCCCCTAACTAACTCTACTAACTACTGAGATAAAGACATGAAGTAATATAATCTTTCCTTGGATGATGGGGACTTACCACTGCTACTGTACTGCTGATGATCTGAGGGACTAAGTGCGATCCGGGAACTAAGCATCAGCTCCTATGATATGATACATCATTGTGCCAAGAAAGGTATGCGATCAGTAATTTAAATGTAATGGTATGCTAAATGAGGTAGGCTGACATGCAAGGTTTCATGAATAGGAATAATAAACTATCTGAATATGTATGTAAAGAATGAGATACAAAATAGAGAACATGAAATTTGTAGGCACTGGAGATACGAGAAACATGTAAATACTATGTATGCATGAAAATCTGTAAATACTAAAAATATGTGAAAATCTGTAGACACTGAGGATGCATAACCAACATAAAAACATAAACTAAGTAAACTATGTAAACTGAAATACTGAAATCTATATGCTTTGGTCAAACAACACTAAGACTGAATAACTAAACTGGGAATATATCTGATACTGTATCTGAGACTGTATCTAAGACTGTGGGAGGTATCATCTAACCAACATTCCCCAATTTAAGCTAATCGGGGTCCAACCTGTAACCCCACTTGGAAGGGTGTTAATACCATGCCAAAGGTACTAACGATAGTTGTGTGGATCCACTAAACTGATATAATGTCCAAAGGACGGAGGGTGTCAAACCTGAACTGACAGGTGACCCTTGCAAGATAGTCAAGCCTAATTTGATGGGTAACTTCTCATACCCTATGCCGGCTACGTAGTTCTGGAGTTTAGGGACTGCTACTAGTGACTCTACCTATCTGATGGGGAAGACACCATCCTTACACTCACTCGGTGCTAAATCCTACTCCCAATTGAAAGACACTGAAATACTAGACTATTCTGAGTTTAACTGACGGATATTTGACTATTCTGAAAATGCTCATAATATGTTCTGAAAACTATTTTGTAATGTACTAAGACTAGACTTAAATAAATATCTGTGGATTTCGGGTATTCAATACCCCCAGGACTCAAAACAAGTATAGTAAAATGACACTAAAACTTGGAGATCAAAACATGAAGGCTTTTATTAAATAAATCACTCTTACAGGCATTTTATCAAAAACTTGTAGTTCATGGTTTAAAACAATCATAGGAATGTCATGGAACTTGTAGAAATAGCATGAATTCATCAAAATAGCATTAAATCATGGTTTAATTCAATAAATAATAATATTAAAACATGGAGGATTGAATAATAACAATAATTTCATGGTAACATAGTATAAAATCAATAGTACATGGAGATTCATGGATGAAATCATAATTTAAAATCAAATAACTTGAAAAGATCAAAACTTGAAATTTCAATAGGTTACTTGGACTCCATGGATGAAAAGAATCCAGGGATGAACATCTAACATACCTTAATGGATGAGTTTCTTGAAGTTCTTGGTCAGTTCCTGAGGATTGGTCTTGAATTTGAGAGCTAGGGTTTCTTGCTCTTGGAAAAGAGGATGATCTTTAATTTGAGAGGAATTGAATTATAAATGATTATTTAGGTCAATTGAGGCTAAATTTCGTGTTTTAGGATGAGTTGAGGGTTTAGGAAAAAGACCCAAATACCCTTAAATAGATTTAAAACATAAGCTGAAAACTGACTATCCCAATTTTTGGCCTTGGAGAGACATGCCACTATCACGCCAAGCTACTGGAAATGGATGGGACCTGGACAAACATCACAATGTGGATCTATCATGGTAAGCCTTTGGAATGCCAATTTGGCCACCTTCCCGACACTCCAACATCGCGGAGGCCCACTGGAAATTGATAAACGGGAAATCGGACTGCTCCGCGATGTGCCATGATCGTGGAGTCTCACTAAAAATTGACAATTTTCATTTGGGATTCCTACGCAATGAGCTAAGGGTTAAAATGACGGTGTTTAATGATTGAAACTTTAAATTTCCATAACTTCTTATCCGATTATCAGATTTAGGCAAATTTTATATCATTGGAAAGCTAATTCAATCTCCTACGCAATGAAAGGATCTAAACAAAAAATAATAAGTATTTCAAAAATAAACTTTATATATGTATACTCATGTATTGGGACTTAGATTATGCTAGGAAAATACAAGGTGTTATAATATCTCCCCCTTGGATCATTTGTCCTCAAATGAAACTAGTTAAGCTGAGGAAAACTCCTGGACTAAGCTTACAAACTGAACATGCATATCTGATGCATGGATTACATGACTGAACTAATTTGTAAATACATGACTGACATGGATATGATGTGCAACTGAATTTGAGAATGATAGAGAGAAATCTTAAGAAGATTGGTACCTTATATTGAATCTGGATTCACGGAGAAAATATGAGGGTACTTGGTCCACATATATGCTTTTGCTTCCCAAGTGGCTTCCTCAACGGAATGATTCCGCCAAAGAACTTTGACTAATGGAACTTTTCTGTTCCTTAGTCTATGAACTTGATGATCAAGAATTTCGACTGGAACTTCCTCATAGGAAAGACTATTCTAAATATCTCCCATTTTTAAGGGAACAACTACAGCTAGATCACCAATACACTTTATCAACAATGAGACATGGAAATCTGGGTGTATTGAGGCTAAATCTAAAGGCAACTTAAGCTCGTAAGCTACTTTTTTGAGACAACTGAGAATTTTGAAGGGACCAATATATTGGGGATTGAGTTTTCCTTTCCTGCCGAATCTCTTCACTCCCTTCATTGGAGAGATTTTCAAGTACACGAAATCACTGACCTTAAAATCGAGATCCTTTTGCCTCACATCTGCATATGATTTCTATCGGCTCTGGGCAGCCCTAAGCCCTTTTCTGATCAACTAAACCTTCTCTAACGCATCAAAGACCAAGTCAGGCCCTACTACTGCAGCCTCATCTACTTCAAACCAACTAATTAGAGATCTATATCTCCTACCATAGAGAGCCTCAAATGGAGCCATACAGATACTAGAATGATAGCTGTTATTATAATATCCCGATCGTTTCTTAAGCCTAAATCCATCTTTTGAGCAAATAAGAAGACTTTCAAAGTGATTAATGTTTAAAAAATATGGTATTTCTCTAATTTATACTTTTTTTCAAATGGATAATTGAATAAGCTTTCCATCGATACCGAATTCGCTTAAATCTGATCTCGGGTGAAGAGTTAGAGCCATTTTAGTGAGACAGTGTGTCACCTAGAACTTTAGCGCATCGTGGAGGCAGCCAAAATGGAAATTGAAATTTTCCAGTGATCCTTCGCGATATTAGTGCATCGCCAAGGCTCAATATCAGAATTATCAAATTCCAGT
This sequence comes from Capsicum annuum, assembly GCF_002878395.1. Classification (NCBI taxonomy): domain Eukaryota; kingdom Viridiplantae; phylum Streptophyta; class Magnoliopsida; order Solanales; family Solanaceae; genus Capsicum; species Capsicum annuum. Next base: position 134,984,415 of record NC_061113.1, on the reverse strand, counting down.
GCACCAATGCAATTCTACCACGTCGCGGTGCCCTTCCAGGTCACAACCAAGGTGGAACATGCAACTTCACCGTGTCGCGCCACTGAGTGGTTTCCTAATTGACAAAATACAGTGAAGGTCCGCAATCATGGCGCGTCGCGCCAGGGACAAAAATCGGGCTCCAGTCCTAGAATTTGCTCAAGGGTATTTTGGTCTTTCCACCCGTCCTTACCCACTATATATATGTAAATAGAGGAGTAAATCCTTATTTTCCTCTTCCATTCCATCCAAAAGCTAGGGTTTCTCTCCAAAATCCCATCCAATTCTTGTCAAAACATCTCAAAATTGAGCCATAGTTTTTTCAAATTAGTTCAAGATTCAAAACTTCCAAATCAAGAACATCAAGAACCCTAACTCAAGAAGTGGGAAAAGAAGTTCCAATCAAGTTTCTTCATCTCAAAATCATAATCAAGGTATTTGGGGATTGAACAAGAATATCCTTTCATTCTTGTACCCAAAGAATTGATTTTTACTATTGGAATTTCATGATTGTGCAAAGTGGGTTTATAGCCAAATTACTTTATGATTGAGTTATTAGAATTGAGCTATTCAAGACTGATATACATAACTATTTCATTGTTTTATTTCCTAAATTGAGAACTTATATTATGAATTGTATGTTGCTACTATGAATTAGAATTGATGATTTCCAAGTGATAAATGATAAGAGTCATGATTTTAAGCTTTTCCATGAGAAGTTGATTATTGAATATATATATATTGACGTTTGAGTTTAAGAGTCAAGAATGAATCTTGTGATGCTTTCTTAAAGTTTTGATATTTGATATAAGTTAATAAGCAAGTCTACTTGATGTTGAGAAAGATTGTTTTGAGTTGAGTCGAGTTAGGAATCCACAAATTATTTATGATTTATCGATGAGATATATTTATGATATTTGGTATCTATAGTAGACCCTTGAGTTTATTAAGGTAGATTTTCTAACGCGTTATGAGCTTGAGTCTGGGAGTAATATTTAGCACCGAGTAGGAAGTATGGGTTCAGCGCCTCCTACTTTCCTACAATTACGTGCCACCATAGGATAAATATTGAGGGCCAAAGCCAATATAGTGATTACTAAAGTTAAGGTTCTACTCTAATGGAAAGGATAGAACAGCTCTCCCCAACGTGGGTAAGATATTGGACTCCATGTAAGCTCACATGGTTTATGTCGGTTATAAGAAACTCCCAAGTCAATAAGAGTTTACGTTTCTGGAGTCACCAAGTTACTCTAAGTCTTGAGTTGAAGAGTTTGAGTTGAGTATAATAATTTATGAGATGTACAATGCTTGCATTACTATTGATGATTTACAAGGAATATATTTCAGCTAATTCAAGCGAATCGAGTCATTATTGATAGTATGCATGATTTTCTTATATATTTATGATAATGTTTATAATGCTGCATACACCCCCACATACTCATTATATTCCCAAGTACCAATTCCCATACTCTTTTGTGTTCTATATTTCCTCATGATATAGGTTTGGGTGCTCAGTCTCAGCAGTGACAATGATCTTTGAGTACCTTCATCTACATTTCTACAGTTGGTGAGTCCTCATGGTTCGAGGACCTATGTCCCTAATTTTTCCTTGTTAGTAGTTGGTTTTTTCTTTTCAGTTTAGTATGAGTCAATTGGGGATCTGTCCCAATGGCTTCTCAGTCTTATGTAGTAGAGGCTTTTGTCAGACTAGAGTACCAATATGTACAGAAATTTTAGTATTTTGATTGTACATGCCAGTACTTTATCATATTCCAGTATGTTTATGACATGATTATTCTTCCCTATTTTAGCATGATTAGCATTATAGTGAGTTCTAAAAGTGATGATAGGCTTAGAGGGTTAACTTGAGGCCAAGTTTGGCCTTGAGCACCGTGTGACATCTCGGGATAGGTTCTTGGGGTGTTACAAGCTTGGTTTCAGAGCCAGGTTGAAATAGTCCTAGGGAGTCTAACAAGCCGCGTTATGTAGAGTCTTCATCATCGGTGTATATTCTGCCACGTCTATGAGCAAGAGGCTATGGGAAGTTTTAGGAAAAGTTGGTTCTTTTTTTCAAAGGTCCATTATTCTTATGACTTTTTTTCTCTGCTGTTAATACATGATCACTTATGATAGACAATGCCTTCTCGTAGAGCTTGTAGAAACAATGAATGACCTCAACCCGTTGATCCTTTAGGTGAGATAGTGTTTCATGCTGAATTTCAAGCAGCTTTTTAGGCACTATCCAAGGCGGTTACCGCTAATGCTCAAGTCACAGCTCTACCTCTGTATGAAAGTAATTCAACGACGGCTTAGGTTCGTAATTTTATGTGAATGAATCTGCTAGAGTTTTATGGGTAAAAGATAGGTCAGGACCCCCAGATGTATCTTGATGAGGTAAAAAAGATCACCTAAATTACGCATTAACGTAGGAAGAGAGTGTGGAGCTAGCTTTCTATCACTTGAAAGATGTTGCCTATGACAGGGTAGAGATATGGAGGAAGAGTAGGGGGGGGATGCCGCTCCCATGACTTGGCAGTTGTTCCAGGATGCGTTCTTAGATATATTCTTTCCCCCGAAGACGAGGGAAGTAAAATTAGAAGAATTTATGAACTTGAGACAGGACTCCATAATAGTTAAAGAGTATTGTCATAAGTTCAACCAGTTATCTAAGTATGCTTCTGGTATGATGGCTGATTCAAGAACTAGTATAAGTAAGTTTTTAGCTGGTGTGTTTGGTTATGTTGTGAGAAAGTGTAGATTTGCTATGGTTAATTGGTACATGGATCTTTCTAGATTAATGATATATGCTCAATAGATTGAAGCGGATAAGGTGAAAGAGTGAGAGAGAGTAAGGGGGAATAAGAGAGTTAGATCAGACCAGCAGGGGTATATCTAGACTAGATTTTCTAGAGGGATCTGCCCTTAGTCTCAGAACTGTTCACTTGTGACAGCGCCTTCATCAGCAAGTGCTCCCGTATTCAGAATCAAACAGGAATAGAGTAATATGCCTACTATGTCCAGGTCTCAAGACAGTGTGAGTAATAGACCTATCTATCGTCCGTGTGCTAAGTGTGGTAGGACGCATTCCAGAGAGTGTATGTCTAAATAGAGAGGTTGTTTTGGTTGTGGCAAATTGGGCCACAGGCTCAGAGATTGGCCGTATGCCAGACAAAGGAGTCACAACATTCATCCTCAGAGTCAGTCTATTAGTGCTCCAACCCCTTTAGCTCGTCCTACTCCTCCTTAGGGTGCCTCGTCTAAAACTGCTGGCGATCAGTGCCAGAATTGCTTCTATGCTATACCACCCCTCCAGGAGCAAGAGGATTCACCAAATGTTGTTACTGGTACGCTTCGTGTATTGTATTTTGATATTATGTGTTGATGGGCCCTGGGTTAAATATTTCTTATATGACACCGTTGGTGGCTGTGAATTTTGAAATTAGTGCTGAAAAGATTCTTGAGCCTTTTTTAGTTTCTACTTCAGTAGGTAAATCTGTTATTGCTAAGCAAGTGTTTAAGAAGTGTCCTATCACTGTCTTTAACAGAATCATGTTTGCAGACTTGATTGAGCTAGACATGGTTGATTTTAACATTATTCTGGGTATGGATTGGCTTCACTCTTGTTATGCGTCTATAGACTATCATACCTGTGTAGTCAAGTTTAAGTTTCCCAACGAGCCAGTTTTTGAGTGATTTGGAAATTCTGTAGCTCCTAAGAGTTATTTTATATCCTACCTTAAAGCCAAGAAATTGATATCCAAGGGTTGTATCTATCATTTGGTTCGAGTTAAAGACACTATGTCCGAGACTCTGACTATTTAGTCTATTAGCGTTATCAATGAATTTCTTGATATTTTCCTAGAAGATCTACCAGGGGCACCTCCTGATAGAGAGATAGAATTGGGATTGATCTTCTTCCTGATAAGCAGCTTATTTCTATTCTTCCATATCATATGGTCCCCGCGGAACTTAAGGAGTTGAAAGAGCAACTTAAAGATCTTCTTGATAAGGGTTTCATAAGGCCTAGTGTGTCTCTGTGGGGCACACCCATTTAATTCATGTAAAAAAGATGGTTCATTGCGTATGTGCATTGGCTATCATCAGCTCAACAAGGTCACAGTCAAGAACAAGTATCCTCTTCCTAGAATCGATGACCTATTTGATCAGTTACAAGGTGCCAGTTATTTCTTAAAAATAGATTTGAGATTCGGTTATCACCAACTTAAATTCAAAGAGTGTGATATTCCAAAGATAGCTTTCCGCACCTGTTATGGTTATTTTGAGTTCCTGGTCATGTCTTTCAGGCTAACTAATGCCCTAGTAGCTTTTATGGACCTCATAAATCGGGTGTTCAGACAGTACCTGGATATGTTTGTTATTGTGTTCATAGATGATATCCTTGTATACTCCCAAAATAAAAACGACCATGCAGATCATCTCTGAATTGTCTCACAAACCCTTAGAGATCATCAATTGTTTGCCAAATTTAGCAAGTGTGAATTTTGGCTAAGGTCAGTTGCCTTTTTAGGTCATATTGTTTCCGCTAAAGGTGTTCGAGTTGATCCTCAAAAGGTAGAAGCTATGAAAAATTAGCCTAGACCTATCTCTCTATTTGACATTAGGAGTTTCTTGGGTCTAGCTGGTTACTATCATTATTTTGTCAAAGTTTTCTCTTCCATTGTTGCACCTTTGACCCGGTTAACCCAAAAGAAAGTTAAATTCCAGTGGTCAAATTCTTGCGAGAAGAGTTTTCAAGAGTTGTAGACTCGACTCACTTCAACCCCTGTGTTGACCCTTCCTAATGGTGTAGATGATTTTGTGGTGTATTGTTATGCCTCTAGAGTTGGTTTGGGTTGTGTACTGATGCAGAGAGTAAAGGTTATAGCCTATGCCTCCAGATAGTTGAAGCCGCATGAGAAGAATTACCCGACCCATGACCTTGAGTTAGCTGCAGTGGTTTTTGCCTTAAATTTAGAGACATTACTTGCATTGTGTTCATGTTGATGTATTTACGAATTACAAGAGTTTATAGTATGAGTTCACTCAGAGAGAGTTGAATCTTTGATAGTGGTGGTGGTTAGAATTGCTGAAGGACTATGATATGAGCATGTTGTATCACCCGGGAAAGGCTAATGTAGTGGCAGATGCCCTTAGCAGATCGTCCATGGGAAGTGTAGCGCATATAGAGGAAGATAAAAAGAAGTTAGCCCATAAAATACATCATTTTGCTAGGTTGGGTGTTAGATTGCTTGATTCAGCTGAGGGTAATGTTTGGGTTCAGAGTAGATCCGAATCTTCTCTAGTTTTAGAAGTGAAGGAGAAACAGGATATGGATTCTCATTTGGTTGAACTGAAAGAGTCAGTTAAAGACCAAAAGGTGGAGGTTTTCTCCCAAGGGGGATATGGTGTATTGAGGCTTCAAAATAGATTATGTGTCCCTAATGTTGATAACTTGAGACAGAGGATTATAGATGAAGCGCATAGCGTGCGGTATTCTATTCATCCTGGTGCTACCATGATATACCACAATTTGCGGGAAATATTTATTGGTGGAATGGTATGAAGAGGGATATAGTGAAGTTTGTAGAGAAGTGTGAAACTTGCCAATAGGTGAAGATAGAGCACCAGAGACCTGGTGGTATGATGCAAGAATTTGGTATTCCTACTTGGAAGTAGGAGAAAGTGAATATAGATTTCATGACCAGTTTACCTCTCTCTCATCGTCATCACGATTCTATATGGGCCGTGGTAGGCAGGTTGACTAAGTCAGCACATTTCCTTCCAGTACATATATCTTTCACCGCTGAGGACTATGCTAAGATGTACATCCAGGAGTTAGTCAGGTTGCATGGAGTTTCGTTTGCTATCATCTTCAATAGAGGTACTCAATTTACTTCTCAGTTTTGGAGAGCTTTTCAGAAGGGTTTTGGTAGCCGAGTTCGTCTTAGCTCTGCTTTTTATCTGTAGATAGACGGTCAGGCTGAGAGGACTATCCAGACTTTAGAGGATATGCTGAGGGCATATGTTATTGATTTCAAAGGAAGTTGGGATAAATATTTGCCATTGATTGAATTTGCATATAACAACAGTTTTCATGCTAGCATTGGAATGGCTCCCTTTGAGGATTTATATGGAAGGCAATGTAGATCACCCATAGGTTGGTTTGAAGTGGGTGAGGCTGCTGTTATTGGACCTGATGCTGTGTTAGAGGCCATGGAGAGAGTTAAGTTGATTCGGGAAAGGTTGAAGACAACTCAGAGTTGTCAGAAGTCGTATGAAGATCTGAGAAGAAGAGCTCTTGAGTTTGAAGTTGATGATTTGGTGTACTTAAAAATTTCACCCATGAAAGGGGTGAAAAGATTTGGAAAGAAAGGGAAGCTTAGTCCCCGATATGTTGACCCTTATAGAGTTTTGAATCATGTTGGGAAAGCAGCTTATGAGATTGAGTTGCCTGCAAAGTTGTCAGCTGTCCACCCTGTCTTTCACGTTTCTATGCTCAAAAAGCACATTGGTGATTTTGTTGTGGTTGATCTATCAGGAAGCTTTCATATTTGGGACAACTTTTCGTATGATGAGATTTCGGTTGATATCCTAGATTATCAAGCCCATAGACTAAGGAACAAGGAAGTTCCCTTAGTTAAAGTTCTGTGGCGAAATCAATCAGTTGAGGGTGTTGCGTGGGAAGCAGAAGCAGAAATGCGAATTAAGTACCCTCATCTCTTCTCCATGAATTCTAATCAAGCCAAAGATACTATTCTAGTTTAATTCAGTTTCCTACTAATCCAACGTATTCAGTTATATAAATATCCATTCTATGATTCGTGCATTCTATGAAGTACTCAAAAGTCTAGAGTGAAGTAAGTCAGTTAAGCAAATTTTTCGCATAAGGTATTTCTCCAATTTTCTCTTTGGTCTTGAGCCTAACTAGAAACATTTGAGGATGAATGTTTCCAAGGGAGGAGATATTGTAATACCCCAACCGTTCCTTAAGGCTAAATCTGTTTTTTGAGTGAATGGGAAGACTTCCAAAGTGATTGATGTTTAAAACATATGTTATTTCTCTAATTTCTACTTTTTTTCATGTGGAGAATTGAATAAGATTTCCATCGATACCAAATTCGCCCAAATCCGACACTCGGTGAAGAGTTAGAGCCATTTTAGTGAGATAGTGTGCCACCTGGCACTTTAGTGTGTTGTGGAGATAGCCAAAATGGCAATTGTCATTTTCCAGTGAGCCTTTGCGATATTGGCATGTTGCGCCAAGGTTCAATATCAGAATTTTCAAATTCCTGTGCACCAATGCGATTCCACCGCATCGCGGTGCCCTTCCAGGTCACGACAAAAGTGGCAAATGCGACTTCACCGCATCGCGCCACTGAGCAGTTTCCCAATTGTCAAAATCCAGTGAAGGCCTGCGATTATGGCACATTGCACCAGGGAAAAAAATCAGGCTCCAGTTCTAGAATTTGCTCAAGGGTATTTTGGTCTTTACACCCGTCCTTACCCACTATATATATTCAAATAGAGGAGAAAATCCTCATTTTCCTCTTCCATTCCATCCAAAAGCTAGGGTTTCTCTCCAAAATCCCATCCAATTCTTGTCAAAACATCTCAAAATTAAGCTGTAGTTTTCACAAATTAGTTCAAGATTCAAAACTTCCAAGTCAAGAACATCAAGAACCCTAACTCAAGAAGTGGGAAAAGAAGTTCCAATCAAGTTTCTTCATCTCAAAATCATAATCAATGTATGTGGGGCTTGAACAAGAATATCCTTTCATTCTTGTGCCCAAAGAATTGATTTTTACTATTGGAATTTCATGATTGTGCAAAGTGGGTTTATAGCCAAATTACTTTATGATTGAGTTATTAGAATTAAGCTATTCAAAACTGATATACATGACTATTTCATTGTTTTATTTCCTAAATTGAGAACTTATACTATGAATTGTATATTTCTACTACAAATTAGAATTGATGATTTCCAAGTGATAAATGTAAGAGTCATGATTTTAAGCTTTTCCAGGAGAAGTTGATTATTGACTATATAAATTGACGTTTGAGTTTTAAGAGTCAAGAATGAATCTTGTGATGCTTTCTTGAAGTTTTGATATTTGATATGAGTTAATAAGCAAGTCCACTTGATGTTGAGAAAGATTGTTTTGAGTTGAGTCGAGTTAGGAATCCATAAATTATTGATTTACCGATGATATATATTTATGATTATAATGATTTATGAGATTTACGATGCTTGCATTACTATTGATGATTTACAAGGAATATATTTCATCTAATTCAAGCGAAGAGAGTCATTATTGATAGCATGCATGATTTTCTTATATATTTATGATAATGTTTAATGATGCATACACCCCCACATACTCATTACATTCCTAAGTACTGATTCCCATACTCTTCTGTGTTCTATATTTCCTTGTGATGTACGTTCAGGTGCTCAGTCTCAGCAGCGACAGTGATCTTTGAGTACCTTCATCTATATTTCTGTAGTTGGTGAGTCCTCATGGTTCGAGGACCTATGTCCCTAATTTTGCCTTGTTAGTATATGGTTGTTTCTTTTCAGTTCAGTACGAGTCAGTTGGGGATCTGTCCCAATGGCTCCTCAGTCTTATGTAGTAGAGGATTTTATTAGACCAGAGTACCAATATGTACAGAAATTTCAGTATTTTGATTGTACAGGCTAGTACTTCGTCATATTCTAGTATGTTCATGACGTGATTATTCTTCCCTATTTTAGGATGATTAGCGTTATAGTGAGTTCTGAAAGTGATGACAGGCTTAGAGGGTTAGCTTGAGGCCACGTGTGGCCTTGAGCACTGTGTGATGTCTCGGTATAGGTTCTTGGGGCTTTACAGTTATTGTATGCGAATTCAATCAAAGGTAATTGGTCATCCCAACTACCTTTAAAATCAACTTTGCATGCTCTCTGCATATTCTCAAGAGTCTGAATGGTCCTTTCTGCTTGACCGTCTGTGTAATACCTCAAGCTTTCTTTAAGTCAAATCTAGTCTCCAGAAGAGTTAGTGATGACTTCCCAAATGATTAATGTTTAAATTAGATAGAATTTCCCCAATTTTGACTTTTTATCATGTGGGAAATTGAATTCGCTTTCCAAAAATACCAATTACATCTAAATCCGGTATCAGAGTAAAAAGTTATGGACATTTTACAGAGAACTATCAAAACTGCCCAGAAGCGATGGTCAGGCCGACGAACCGTTGAGCTAGCAATGGACCATCGCGCAATCCATCATGACTAAGGTAGTGAACCTGAAGTTTGGTCAAGTGCGACGGCCAGGAACGATGGACCATCAAGCTAGCGATAGATCGTCACCCAAACCATCATAGACGAGGTAGAAATTTCAGATTCTGGCCAAGTGTGACGGTCAAGATCGGTGGACCGTCGAGACAGCGATGGATCATCGACCAAACCATCGCCACTTCCAATAAACAATTTTAAGCCATTTTTAAAAGGGTATTTGGGCCTTTTCCACCCATTTTAACCCCTAATTATTCTAGACTAGAGATAATAACTGCACTATTCATCCACAACACCAAAGTAGGGTTTCTCTCAAAGATCAATCCCCAAAAACAAGAAACCCTAGGTGTTTAATTCCAAGTCAAGAATCCAAGATTTCATCCACCAATCTTTAAGAAATCATCCACCTAGGTATGTAAAGTGTTAATTCATGGGTTTCTTTCACCCACTCAAGAATCACATTTTAAACTCATCAATTGGGATTCCCATGTGGTGAGTTGATTTTAATTATGTTGATATGGTTGTATGAATCCCAATTTGGAGTCTTTATGTACTTTTCATAAAATTATGCTAGTATGTGGGTTTGGAAACTTTTAAATTGAGTTGATTAAAGTAACCATGATATATGAACTAGTGTGTATACATTAGCCTAAGGTTGTGCATGTAATGTGTTTGATAAAATGCCCAAAAGAATAAGAATCATGCTTTAGGACTCAATTATGATCAAATTGATGAACCCATGCTTTACCCTTATGTTCAAAATGACTTTCATGTTATTGTTATGCATTGAAATTGTTTGATAGATTGTTCAGGAGATTAGCCCTATGAAATTATGACATGTTTATTTGCATTCCTATTCATGTACCAAACCATGATAATCAAATGCCTCATGAAATTTTCATAATGATTGTATTATGGATTGTTGATTATGGTCGTGAGTCCAAGAAGTGTCATGTCTTGTTAGTTTCATGCTATCGAGTCCTGGAGGTACTTGTACCCGATAATTTAGCTGTGTGCCTAGAGCCAGTGTCATGTTTTCCAGATATTCTCAGTCAAGCCATGATTCATAGAACTCAGTCAGTCATATGACTCAGGAAAACTCAGTAAACATAGTAATCTCAGAAATTCAGTAACTTCAGTAGTATTTTGTTAGTCAATAGAACTCAATGAATGTAGTTCAGTTTAGTTCAGTTAATCATGTTTAGTGTCTATTCAGATGGGAGTAGAATTAGCACCGAGTGAGCCCAAGGATGGGAACTCACCTATTATTAGAGGGTGTGATTCTTAGAATCAATCCTTGCACTCCAGAACTATGTAGCCAACGTAGGTTGAGACATCAAACCTACTAGTTGAGGGTAGATGATATGGCTTAACCTGTTATATGAGGGTCCCACCATCCTCCTTAGAGTACCTGATAGATGGGGGATTACTTATAGCTTATCCTTACCAGTGGCGTGGTATTGACACCCTTCCAATTGTGGTTATACATTGGACCCCAACTTAATTATATAATCTCATTTGGGGCATGTCGATTAGATGACTACTTCCTATAGTTATAGTCTCAGTCTCAGTATCAGTAATACAACAAAGATAGTTCTATAGAATTCAGGACTATCAGATATAGTCACTCAACTCAGTACGAAACTCAGCTAGTTCCATCAGAATCCAGACAATCAGACACAGTCGCTCAGTATCAGTTATATCAGTTATCAGAAATCTATGTTATTATTATTCAGACCCAGTAATCAGTGTTGTCACAATCTCATTTATAGTTATGTATTCATGCATGTATTCCCATGTTCATGTTACTCAGTCAGCCAGTATTGTTCATGCATATGAACACTTGTATTCAGCCTACCTTACTTGTATACCAGTACAATCAATCGTACTAACATATACTTTTCTTTTATACTATGGTGTTTTATATCATAGGTTAAGAAGCACGAGTTCTAGAGCATCTTTAGTAGATCAGACGTTTAGCAGTCATACTAGCAGTGAGTCCTCATCATTCGAGGATAGCATAATTATTTTATTACTTTATTATTTTAGCTGTTCAGAGTTAGTTGGGGACATGTCCCATCAACTCCATAATTTTTGGACAGTTTAGAGGCTTCCAGACTATAGTATGTTCAGATATTTATTTCAGTCATTTTCGTATATATATACCGTATCTCTGAACCTTATGGCCTTTCAAGCTTTTATTCCGCATTTATACAGTATGTTATGGAGTGCTCAGTTATAGATATCAGTCATGGGTTAGCTTATGGTCCTTTGGGGTCATGAGCACCGTGTGGCATTCCGGGTACCAGATTTAGGGCATTACAGTATGTCTGAGAGTAGAAGGATGTACTGAGGTGGACTTGGGTACCCAGATCCTTTTGGAATGCTTTCCAGAAATGAGAGGTAAATTGGGTACCTCTATCTGAGATGATAGATAAGAGAACACCCTGCAACCTAACCAACTCTCTGAGATAGAGTTTGGTATAGTCCTCAGCTGAATAAGAGGTATGGACTAGCAAGAAATGAGCTGATTTGGTCATCCTGTCTACGATAACACAAATAGAATTATGCTGATGATGGGTATGCGGCAAACCTGTCACAAAGTCCATGTTCACTTCCTCCTATTTCCATATGGGAATACTGAACTCTTGCATGGACCCGCTAGGCTTATGGTGCTCAACCTTAACTTGCTGATATGTAGAGCACTTAGCTACAAACTCTGTAATATCTCTCTTTATCCCACTCCACTAATAGATCTCCAATAAATCATGGTATATCTTAGTGGCCCCTGGATCAATAGAGTAATGCACACCATGTGCCTCCACAAGAATTCATTTCTTCAAGTCATCTAAACCAGGTACATACAATCTACCCTGAAAATGCAACACACCATCTCCCCCTTAGGAGAAAACCTCCACTTTCTGATCTCGGACTGATTCCTTCAACTTAACTAGACTGGGATCTCTATCTTGCTTTTCCTTTACCTCAGAAACTAGAGATAATTCTGAGCTACTCTGCACCCACACACTACCCTCTGTTGAGTCTACTAAGCGGACACCTAGCCGGGAAAGCTAATTGATTTTCTGAGCTAACTACTTCTTACCCTTCTCAACATGAGCTACACTACCCATGGACAATCTACTGAGAGAATCAACCACTACATTGGCCTTGCCTGAATGATACAGAACACTCATGTCGTAATCTTTCAATAACTCTAACCACCTTCTCTGACATAGATTCAAATCTTTCTGAGAGAATACATACTGAAGGATTTTGTGATTTGTGAACACATCTACATGCACCCCATACAAGTAATGCCTCCAAATCTTTAAGGCAAATACTATAGCTTCTAGCTCAAGATCATGAGTCAGATAATTATTATCATAAGGCTTAAGATTTCTGGAGGTGTAGGCCATGACCTTAACTCTCTGCATGAGGACATAACCTAAGCCTACCCTGGATGCATCATAGTACACAACAAAACCATTTCAACCGTCTGGTAGAGTAAGCACTGGGGCTGAGGTGAGTCGAGTCTTCGACTCATGAAAACTCTTCTCGCAGGAATATGACTATTGAAACTTAACTTTCTTCTAAGTTAATTTGGACATGGGGGATGTAATAGAATAAAACCCTTCAACAAACCAATAGTAATAGCTAGCAAAAACCAAGAAACTCCTAATATCTGATAGAGAGATGGGTCTAGGCTAGTTTATCACTGCCTCGGTCTTTTGAGGATCAACTCTAATGCCATCACCAAAAATAATATGGCCAAGAAAAGCTACTGATCTTAACTAGAATTCACACTTACTGAATTTAGCAAATAACTAATGGGCTCTAAGAGTTTGCAACACTATTCTGAGATGGTCTGCATGATCATTTTTGCTTCGGGAGTAAACAAGAATGTCATCAATGAAGACTATGATGAATATGTCCAATTACTACTTGAACACTCGGTTCATCAAGTCCATAAAGGCTGCTAGGGCATTTGTAAGACTGAAGTATACGACTAGAAATTTAAAGTGACCATACTGGGTTTGGAAAGCTATTTTCAAAATGTCACATTCTTTGACCCCGAGCTGATGATAGCCTGACCTGAGGTCTATCTTGGAAAAGTAGCTAGCACCCTGAAGTTGGTCAAATATCTCATCAATTCTAGGAAGTGGATATTTATTCTTGACTGTGATCTTGTTCAATTGACGGTAGTCAATACATATTCTGACAGAACCATCTTTCTTACGCAAGAATAGAACAGGTGCGCCCTATGGGGAGATGCTGGGTCTGATGAATCCCTTATCTAAGAGATCTTTCAACTATTTTTTCAATTCTTTGAGTTCAGCTGGAGCCATTCTATATAGAAGAATAGATATAGGATGAGTATCTGGGAAAGGGTCTATTCCAAAGTCAATTTCCTTTTTAGGAGGAACTCTGGGGAGATCTTCAGGGAACACATCTAGAAATTCCCTCTCTACTGAAACTGACTCAAGAGTTGGAGCTTCTGAGTTGGAGTCTTTAACTCACATAAGATGGTAAATACATCCCTTTGATATCATCTTTCTGGCTCTAAGGTACAAGATCAACTGACCCATTAGAGCTGTAGTACTACCTCTCCATTAAAGGACTGGATCATTTAGATACTGAAAATGAACTATTTTGTTTCTACAGTCAATTGATGCATAGGATATGTGGAGCCAATCCATACCGAGAATGATGTCAAAATCCATCATCTCTAACTTCATGAGATCAACTAAGGTAACTTTCTAAAATATTATGACCGAATAATTCCTGTACATCTGTTTAGCTACAGTGAAAACACCTATCGAGGTAGACACTGAAAAGGGCTCTGCTAGAGTTTTGGGACTAACTCCAAAGTTGGCGGCTATATATGGAGTTACAAAAGAAAGAGAAGCTCCAGGGTTTAGTAAATCATAAACATATAAGTGAAAGACCTGTAACGTACCAGTAACTATGTCAGGAGAATTTTCTTGATCTTGGCAGGACTAAAGAGCATATAATCTATTCAGACGCTGACCACTGGTAGCACTGAAAGTGGCACCTTGCTGAGTCGGGCGATCGGATGGAATTGAAGACTGATGGGACTGGCCCTGTTAGCTCACATCCCTTCTTTTTTGAGCAACTACCTGACACTCCCGAATTTGATAGCCTGGCTTGTCACACCCGAAGCACACATCACTACTCGCTCTACACTCACCCTGATAGTGTCTACCATATTTCTGACATAGAGGATTTATACGAGCACTGCTAACACTGAACTGGGACTTAGAGCCTGGTGCCCTATCCCTATTGTCATTTTTGAATTTGGGTATGGGGGCACTGGCTAAAGAGGGTGCTAGGGTTGAAGACCTCTGATGAAACTGAGGACGGTTACCACCTTCTAACTTTGGCTGATTGAATTTAAAACTACTCATCCTAGCTCTCTTATTTTTTCTCTCTCTCTTCTTAGTCTTCTGGTCCTCTATCTGTTGAGCATAAACCATCAGCCTAGCCAAGTCCATCTTACTAATCAACATTCCGGTCCTACACTCGTTGACCATACTATCAGATACGCTAGACATAAACTTACTTATCTTAGACCTATTATCAGCTACCACATGAGGAGCATACCTAGCTAAATGAGTAAACTTGAGGGAATACTCCCTCATGCTCATGATACACTGTATCAAGTTAATGAACTCTATCACTTTGGCCTCTCTAAACTCCAATGGGAAGAATTTGTCTAAGAAAGATATGGCAAACTTTTCCCATTCTACAGGCCCTTCATCTACACCCCTATCAACTTTTCACTGCTTAAACCAAGTATAGGATACATCCTACAACTGATTGTAGCCAAATAAGCACTCTGACTAGATGTCACCCCCATAGCATCCATTACCTTTTGCACCATATCTAAGAATTCCTGTGGATCCTCCTCAGACTTGGATCCCATAAAAGAAGGAGGATTCATCCGGGTGAAATCCCAAATTCTAATCTCAGTAGTATTGGCCACTGGGCTGGCTGGAAAAATAGCTGGCCATTTATTTTATACTGCTACAGAATTGGATAGAGTAGTAAATGTAGCCTTGAATTCTTTGTGAGAGACGTGCTCGTCCATAGGATCTAACTAGACGGGCTGAGGGGCTGGCTGATTTTCTATTCTTCTTCCGTTCTTCTTGGGAGGCATGTTCTGTAAACGGAAGGAAGAAATGGATTATACTAAGAGTTTAACGTGAGCTCATGCTCAATCGCATGACATGAATACTGAAATAAGGGAAACGTTTTCCTACACACTTTATAGCCTATCGTCCATAAGTGTGGCACGCTACACACCCATGCATAAGACTCTACTTGATGTGGCTTTCAGACTTCCTAGGATGGTTTAAAACCTTAGGCTCTGATACTAAGTTTATAATGACCCAAGACTACTCCCTAGTCGTTACACGGTGGTTAGATCTTGAGGGACCACAAGCTAACCCATGAGCTGGTACCCACTGTGAGAACTAAATAATATAATCATGAGTATGGAAGAATAACCAAAATGCCATAAGGTTTTAATACTAAAACAACTACCAAATTATAATCTACCATAATATTGAAATCTGAATAGCTAACTATAGCGTCTGAAAAGCCTCTAAACTAAATACTGTGAGTTGATGGGACAGGCCTCCAACTAAATCTACTAACTACTGAGATAAAGACATAAAGTAATAAAATATTTCCTCGGATG
Source organism: Capsicum annuum (assembly GCF_002878395.1). Taxonomy (NCBI): domain Eukaryota; kingdom Viridiplantae; phylum Streptophyta; class Magnoliopsida; order Solanales; family Solanaceae; genus Capsicum; species Capsicum annuum. Next base: position 134,968,400 of record NC_061113.1, on the reverse strand, counting down.
ATGAGGAATCACCACTACTACTGTACTACTGATGATCTGAGGGACTAAGTCCAATTTGGGAACTAAGCGTAAGCACCTATGATATGATACATCATAGCAAAAATAAAGGTATGAGATCAGTACTTTGAATGTACTGGTATGCTACATAAGGTAGGCTGACATATAAGGTTTCATGAATAAGGAATAATAAACTATCCGAATATGCATGTAAAGCATGGGATACTGAATAGAGAACATAAAATCTATAGGCACTAGAGATACAAGAAGCATGTAAATATTGTATATGTATGAAAATCTGTAAATACTGAAAATACATGAAAATCTGTAGACACTGATGATGTACACCAGCATAAAAACATGAATTGAGTAAAATTTATAAACTAAAATACTGAAATAACAGAAATCTATATGCTTTGGTCAAACAACACTAAGACTGAATAACTAAACTGGGACTGTATTTGAGACTGTATCTGAGACTGTATCTGAGACTGTATCTGAGACATTGGGAGGTACCATGTAACCGATATTCCCCAATTTGAGTTAATCGGGGTCCAATTTATAACTCCAGTTGGAAGGGTGTTAATACCATGCCATGGGTACTAACAATGGCTATGTGGATCCATGAAACTAATATAATATCCAAAGGACTAAGGGTGTCAAGCCTGAATTAACGGGTGACCCTTGAGAGATAGTTAAGCCTAATCTGACGGGTGACTTCTCATACCTTATGCTGGCTACGTAGTTCTGGAGTTTAGGGACTGCTACTAGTGACTCTTCCTATCTGGCGGGGAAGCCACCATCCCTACACTCGCTCGGTGCTAAATCCTACTTCCAACTGAAAGATATAGAAATACTAGACTGTTCTGAGTTTAACTAACTGATATTTGACTATTCTAAAAATGCTCATAGTATGTTCTGAAGACTATTCTGTAATATACTGAGACTAGACTTAAATAAACAGCTATGGATTTCGGGTATTCAATACCCCCAGGACTCAAAACAAGTATAGTAAAATGACACTAAAACTTAGAGATCAAAACATGAAGGCTTTTATTAAATAAATCACTCTTACAGGCATTTTATCAAAAACTTGTAGTTCATGGTTTAAAATAATCATAGGAATGTCATGGAACTTGTAGAAATAGCATGAATTCATCATAATAGCATTAAATCATGGTTTAATTCAATAAATAATAATATTAAAACATGGAGGATTGAATAATAACAATAATTTCATGGTAACATAGTATAAAATCAATAGTACATGGAGATTCATGGATGAAATCATAATTTAAAATCAAATAACTTGAAAAGATCAAAACTTGAAATTTCAATAGGTTACTTGGACTCCATGGATGAAAAGAATCCAGGGATGAACATCTAACATACCTTAATGGATGAGTTTCTTGAAGTTCTTGGTGAGTTCCTGAGGATTGATCTTGAATTTGGGAGCTAGAGTTTCTTGTTCTTGGAAAAAAGGATCTTTAATTTTAGAGGAATTGAATAATAAATGATTATTTAGGTCAATTGAGGCTAAATTGTTTGTTTTAGGATGAGTTTAAGGCTTAGAAAAAACACCCAAATACCCTTAAATGGATTTAAAACGTAAGCTGAAAACTAACCATCCCGATTTTTGGCTTTGACATGACGCGCCACTATCGTGCCAAGCCACTGGAAATAGTTAATTGGGACCTGGACAAATATTGAAATGCGAAGCTATCATGGTAAGCCTTTGGAATGCCAATTTTTCCACCTCCGCGATGCGCCAACATCGCCGAGGCCTACTGAAAATTGACAAACAAAAAATTGGCCTACTCCGCGATGCGCCATAATTGTAGAGTCATACTGGAAATTGACAGTTGTCATTTGGGCTTCCTACGCAATGCGCTAAGGGTTAAAATGATGGTGTTTAATGACTGAATCTTTATATTGTCATAACTTCTTATCCGGTTATCGAATTTAGGTAAATTTTATATCGTTGGAAAGATAATTCAATCTCCTACGCAATGGCAGACTCTAAACTAAAAAAAATAAATAAGTTTTTCAAAAAAAAAATTGTATATGAATACTCATGTATTGGGACTTAGATTATGCTAGGGAAATATGGGGTGTTACAAGTATGAATGACCTACCAAATAATCATTTATTCCTTGAATACGAATTTTTGGCCGTAATAGGACTTTTTATTTGAACTATGCAATTCATTGTCCCAAATTTTTACAATGAATATTCTTTGGCCCTGGTCCCTCCTTGGACACCATGTGCCTCAAATCAGGCAAATTTCCTAAGTTGAGGGTGGCTATTATGTAGGGGTGCATAAAAAGAGGGTATGAAGAATTAGTAGTAAAAATAAAGGGGAAACAGGTGCGGTATGAGCAAAAGAGAATAAAGAGAGAGAAAATTTATAAATAAATAAGAAAAAACCTAAAGTTGATCTAAAAATAAAACCGCACCTGAGTTTTAAAAAGGAAAGAAAATGATGAAAAGGGAGAAAAATAAAAGAAAACAAGAATTTGAGTCAAAAGTAGTGTAGTGCCAAGGAGGAATAAGTCATTGTACCTAAATGTACCATACATGTCTCTAAGCCTACATTGCAAGCCTAGAAAAGACCTAATCCTAACTCGACTATCTAAAAATTGAAGCATAGAAAAAAAGGGCAAGCTTAATGTATCAAATGCAAACAACCTGACTTCTTTGTAAGAGTGAGAGATTTGACATAGTACCAACAATGGGTTTCATTGCATGTACTAAGTAATTGGGGACTTCTTTAACATGAAGGAATAGGGGTTGTAGTCTAGTTATTGCTTGTTTAGGTTGTACAATGGTCAATATGTTGGGTTGTTTATTCACAATGTAATGCAATGTCCTAATCTCGTTGTGTTAGAAATACCTGTATTTCATGTACACTACAATGGTTGTTTGTGATAATCAAGGATGATGTTTGATATACATATGTGAAACAGTGATTTAGAAAAAATTATCTGCCATAGTGACCTTGATTTTTCCCTAATTTAAGTGTCTTAGTTAGTATTATTTTGTTTTCCTGAGGACATGCAAACATTCTAAGTTGAGGTCTTGATGTTCCATGAACTTACGACACTTAAGACAAGCAATATTTGTAAGTATAAGGGCACTTTTGTGGATTTTATGTGTTTTTTTAGTGTTTGTAGGCTTTTTAGACTTAGAGAAGGAAAATGCTTAAGGTTGGGGAAAGTTGGCATCAGATGAGCCTTACTAAAGTTGTGGGATCAAACTATGGTTGTACCTAGGTTTTCGTACCATCAAATCAGAGATGCTACAAATTAGAGGTCTCTCAGATACAAAAAACCACGATCATGAGTTGATATCACAATCGTATGACATGATTGTGAGTAAAAAGGGAAATTCATATATGCAGGAGTTAAGTGCAAGAGGATTAAATGATAGTTTCCCATGACCATACCTTAAAAGCATGATCGTACCATGTGGTCAAGGAAAGAGACTCCAATTGTTGCAAAGTCTTAAAATTTTAGTAGAACAATGATCAGATGACAATACTCCACGATCATATGTTAAAATCATAGGTCCATCTTGAGCGCTAAACCCTGGAAGACTTAAAAGTTATCAAGTCAAGTGAAAACCACGATAGGCAAAGGATGATCGTAGGTTCTAACCATGATCGTACTTTCTTCTTATCAGAGGCAGCCAACACTAGTTTTTTTGTTGGTTTAAAATATGATTTGTTTTGTTTATAAATACTTTTATAAGGTTATTTTTACCAGGTTACACAATTATTACATACATTACTTCATATTATACAATTCTAAGGCACATTCTTGGCTTTTATAAACATTGTTCCAAGGGTTTAATAAAAGTTGAGTTTTTGGAGTTTATTTCTAATTGAAAGCTCATGATTATGTCTTCATATATGAATTCTCATTATGTGCTTAAAACTATGAATATCTAAAACCTATAACTAGGGTTTTGGGGAACGATTATAAATTAGAAAAATGGGTTATGTGAAAAATCAATCTAGAACGGTGTGCTTGCATGTATTATTGTTTCCTTTGGTATGTTGCTCTTCTAATAGATGAATATATTAGGAACTTTCCTGTATTCTAAAATTTCCTAAGAGAGGTATAGATTAGGGAAAAAGGAATGAAAATATAGATTTAAATCTATCAACCTTCATCTAATAACTAGAGACGTAACAGGGATAGTTATCTGAGATAAAAAAGGTTAGTAATGCAATACTCTGAGTTAAAAAGGAGATGAAATTCATCTATAATAAGGTTGAAAGATGTTTAGGTGATACATATATTGCTATATTTTGCATAAAATGTGTCAGTGTAGTCTGTTAACATGAATAACCTGTGGAGTTATGAAGTCATGGGGATCACAATCCTTGTGTTCCTCTCATATTGATTACAAATACAAAATGTCAACTCTCGTTAATATTGATATTTAGTTTCAAAAAACCATTTTTTACCTTACTTGCCATTCCCTTCGACAAATACTTGATCGAATTTAATCCTATTCCCTGTGGGATTGACTCCAACCTAGTTGGATTTTATATTTCATCAACGACCCACTTTATACTTCTAAGTGGTATAATTTTGTTGACATCATATATTAACTCTCATATTCTTCAATATTTCATCTGTTCATACCCTCATTTTCCAAACCCTCCATATGAAAAAGTTGATCTTAAATGACAAACCTTTGCCCATATAATCTCATAATCTATAATGACCCGAGACTACCCCCTAATCGTCACTGGTGCTTAGGATCCCGAAGGACCACAAGCTAATCCATGACTGATATCTGCAGTGAGCACTGGATAATAATACTGAAAAAAACATGGAATTAGACTAAAATTCCATATGGTTCAAAATCTAAAATACTGATAAAATATAATATCTGAAATAACAATTCGTAAAACTGTACACTATCTAAAAATCTAGTTTGAAAGCCTCTAATATGAACTGTCTGAAAGTGGAGTTGGTGGGACAAGCCCCCAAATAACTCCAACAACTAAAATACTGAAATACTGAAATACTAAAACTACTAAAATACTAAAATAAAAGTATGCCCTCAATAGATGAGGACTCACTACTAAATCTGTAATTGTTGACTGGATCTATCTAAGCGCAGTCAGAAACCTGAGCATCCGAACCTATGGTATGAGACATCATAGCGCAAACAAGAGTATGCGATTAGTACATGGAATGTATTGGTATGCTAGATGAGGTAAGGCTGAATGCAAGGGTTCATATGCATGAACAGTAACTGACTGAATGATATAGAGTAACTGAATATGAGAGTACTTGGATAACTGAAACTACTATAGACACTGCTGTATAATACTGTGCATATATGTATATTATAACTGAGCTTTTCGAAAGCAAAGTATTAAGTTCTGATGACTAAGTAACCAATACCTAAAGTTACTGAGAACTGAATTACTAATACTGAGTGACTGTATCTGACAGTCCTGATTCTGTAGAACTAAACTGAATTCTAAACTGAGACTGAATTGAGACTGTGGGAGATAATCATCTAATTGACATGACCCTCTCTAAACTGATTAGGGTCCAACCCGCAACCCCATCTTGAAGGATGCTAGTATCGTACCACGGGTACTAACACTGAAAAACTAGGATGCCAAGCCTAACTGCCGGGTGACACCTGGGCGAAGCCAATCCTAAACTAATGGGTGACCCTGGGAGGTAGTCAAGCCTAGTCTGACAGGTTACTCCTCATCCTGCTGTGGCTATGCAGTTCTAGAGTACAAGGACTTCTACTAACAACTCTGCCTATTTGACGGGGAAGCCATCATCCTTGTACTCGTTCGGCGCTAAATCCTGCTCCCAACTAAAAGACACTGAACTTAGTATATGGAACTGGACTGGACTAATACTGAGTTTTCTAAGTTTTTTTCCCTGAGTTCTGTAATGACTGGATTCTACTAATTGGGAATAATTGATACTATTCTATAACTGACACTGGCTCAAGGTACATAGCTAACTTGTCGAGTATTAAATACCCCCAGGACTGGATAGCATAAAAGAAAGACATAACACGATCATAAAGGCATAACAATACTTGGTTGCTAACAATGCACTCATTTAAACATTTTGTCAAACACTTGATATGCATGAACTTGTGCATGAATGGGATCACATAATAACTTGTCATGTTTTCACTAGTCAAATCACATAAGCATTTCATCAAACACTTGTAGGGCAGAAGTTTGTAGATGATTGGGACCACATAAAAATATGTCATGATTCCACTATTTACTTCACATAGGCAATTTAGCAAAATACTTGGGGAAGCATGGATTATTTACATGCTAATGGTCAACACATGTAAGCATGAATACAACATTCAATTTCAATATCAAAGGTTAAGCATGCAATTCATATAATTCACCACATGAATATCCTAATTTCATGGGAACTTATAATTAAACATGAATCAAATCCCAATTACTATCATGAACATGAATTCAATTTAACTAAATCATGGAAATCATAAATACACAATCTTTGTATTTTGAAAAATGGTTCTTGGAATTCATGGGTGAAAGGAACCCATGATGAACACCTAACATACCTTAGAAGATTCTTTATTGAAGGTTATTGGAGGAATTCTTAAGCTTGTTCTTGATTTCTTGATCTAGGACTTTTGCCTCCTGAGGGAAAAATGATTTATCTTGGAGGAAAATTTAATGAATAATGGTGTAACTAGGTTTATTAGGGTTGAATTTCGGGTTAAAGGCTGATTAGGGCCATGGAAAAAGACTAAAATACCCCTGGAATGATTTAAAAACTCGAAACTTAAAATTGTAAATTAACTAAAAAAATCTCGATCTGGGCCCTTGGCGCGATACGGCACTATTGCGCTGTGTCACTGGAAAGTGGGTAACTGGGAATTGGACCATCAACACGATGCGATAAAATCGCGTTACCCCTTGGATACGACCTAAAAGTTTACCGCGATGCGCTAGGATCGCGTTAGTGCACTGGAAATTGAAAAATATGAAAATTAGCTGTGGCGCGATATGCTGGTATCATGGTACCTCACCAGAAACTGATATTTTTCATTTGGACATACTCCGTGACGCACTACTAGCCTGAATGACGGTTATTAACAACTGAAACTTAAAATAGCCATAGTTTCTTACCCGGTTATCAAATTTAGGCCAATTTTATATTGTTGGAAAGCTAACTGAATTTTCTACGCATTGGCAGGCTCTAAAATAAAAAAAATATTAAGCATTTCAATTTTTTTAATATAGAATAACTCATGTACTGAGAGTTAATCTAAGATAGGAAAATACGGGGTATTACAATATCTTTCCCTTGGGAACATTCATCCTCGAATGAGACTGATTAAGTTGAGGAATACTGATAGACCTAGTTTACCCATTGAATATGCATATCTGATGCATGGAATACATGATTGAAGCTTCTGGTTCATATATGCATGACTGAATATCCAATGGTAAGGAATACTAAGTTCATAATTGTAACTGTACGTGGAATTTAGAAAAACTAAGGAAGACTGTGAACTTAAGCTGAGAATACTAATGAACCTGAGATCATTTACTGAACACACATGCATGGGAATATGAGAACTTGGTTGAGTCTAAAACATGATATATGAACTGAATATCATGAACTGAACTAATTATTAAATACATGTCATATGGCTGAGATTGGAACGAGAGAGTCAACTTATGAGTACCTGTTACTTCAAATTTGATCATGTTATGTGAAGAGAAAATGGAAGGTTTAGGACATAAAAGCTTGGGGGTTATAGTGCATCTCCCCATTAGGACATTGTGTCCCACAAAAAATGCTGACTTGGCTGAGATACTGAGGAAAACCGAGACGATGCATGGGGCACCTACAAATTGATTCATAATTGAATATTTGATATCTGAGACTGAGGCATGATATATGAACTGATATGAATTCTCAACTACCAGGATGTTCCATTTTGGGATAGGACGACTAGATGGAAAAATGGTAAAATATTCGAATTTGTCCATCTGACTGCTAAACTAGATCGCTGGCTTTACAGACTAACTTATACTGAAAACTTATACTTAACTGAAGCATTTCTTTTACACTGTTCCTATAAGGTTCTAATGAATTTAGGGAGTAAGGAATCTTGACATGGTTTGAATAAGACATCTGAATAAGAAACCACAACATGGCAAAAAATTCTGTAATATGAGGTAAGGCCTACGAAACATCATCTAAAGTAGAGTGACGAAGCCTTATGTACTTCTGCTATAATTTTTCAAGCTTAAATATATTTCTCAAATACTTTATAAACTATACCCTCCACCTTAATACAGCACTACTGAAAATATTTACATGGGAACTGAAAATGAATACGTAAACATACTAACTTATTTGATTAACTGGATGACTGATAGCTAAATACTGGTCATGTAAGATTGAACTGTAAACCTGAATAACTAGACTGAACCTATAAAGTACTATGCATATGAGGTAAGGACTGACTGATGAATATGAGGAATCTGATCATAAATTTGTGAAAATAGTATTATCTAGGAATGCAAGACTAAGCACCTAACATGATTATGAAATACTGAGATACTGACAACTTAATAAGTGATAACCGTACACTTTGGGTAAGCAAACCTAAAACTGAACTGAGTGTTGTATTGAATGCTGAACTGAGACTGTGATTGAGTTCTGATAGCTATAAGATGGGGATTAGCATAAATTGAGGACTAAATGTACACTCATACTTTGTATTTCACAACTTCTTATCTTAGGAAGAATTCTGATTTTTTCCAATAACTAAATACAACCCCTTGCTAGCTATTCACCCGCACACTAGCATGACATTAAAGCCTATCTTTATAACTACAACCTTGGGTAAAACAAACATGCAATAATTTTTTCTTAACATGAAACATTTACTCCCTCCAAACTAAGCAACTGCTCATCACTACATCATTTAATAAGGAGAGTTCACTGAAGGTTAAAACATGAGGACCTGAAGTATGAATGGCACTATACCAAACTTGATACTTAACTAAGGCCTGAGGAATAGAAATCAACATCCTGGATTTATCAAGAGATGTAGAATAAGGATATACATGACAAAATCTGACTTTAGCTGACATTAGGAGTATAGCATAAGTCATGGAAACTGAGCATACTGTAAAGCATAACATAAGTTCATTAGTCATGAGCTGTATGACCTGAGTTTAGAGTTTCTGTATTCACGGAACATGATTCATAACACTGAGGAAACTAGAACTCCTTATACTAGGAACTGTAAGTGTACATGATTTTCGATAATATGCACGAATAAAAGTTATGATCATAGAGTTGACATGTACCGCGTGAGTAGATATCGTGATAGCTGAAGTGTGAAACTTTGCACTGAGGTAAGGACATGTTGGGGATCAACCTCTCTCACTGCTTCTCTACACATACTGACATTACTACTAAAATTTGAAAGTCTAACTTGCTTACTTGTTGCACCATCTACCCCTTAGCTTAAAGCCGTTATTCTGAGTCTGTGAACTTCTTAATAAACTCTAAATCAAACTGAAACAACTTTATTTAGAGTCTAAGATACCATAATACTCATAAACACTGAACTCATCCTGAAGGGATACACCTGATAATATAAGGTTGACTACTAGTACTTCCTTCTGTAATTCTTAGTTTTCTATTGCCCCAATAATCATCATATAGCAACCTCAGCACTGACTAGATAGAATTCTCAACTCTTCTTTTTACTAGCTCAATCTTAAAAGATTCAAACTTAAATCATCTGAAACTGAGGTACTACCTCTTTATCCAAGGACTGGTTCATCAAGAAACTAAAATGGAACGACTCTATTACTAAAATTAACTGAAGAGATTTTCTAAAATACTGTAACCGAGTAATTCCTGTATACTCGTTTGGTTGGAAGAGATTTTTCCCACTGAGGTAAGCACTAAGAAAGGTTCTGTTAAGATTTCTAGTCTGACTTTAAAGTTGACTGCTATGTAAGGAGTTACAAGAAATAGAGAAGCTCCTGGATCTAATAAGGTATAAATATGCAAATAGAAGATCTGTAACATACAAGTGACAACATCAAGAGAACTTTCTTGATCTTCTCTAGACTGAAGGGCATAAAGCCTATTTGGACATTGCCCAGTGGTGGCACTGGAAGTGGCACCCTGCTGGTTTGGGCAACCGGACTGAGCTACCGAACGATTCGATTGACCCTGTTGGCACAAATATTTTCCGCTATGAACCATTACTCTACACTCCCATTTTCTGTGGCCTAGCTTACCATATCTGAAACATACATCACTGCCAGATCTACACACACCTAGGTGATTTTTACCACATTCTTCAGAAAATGGACGTGTATGAACACCCTTTCCACTACCTTGTGACTTAGAGCTTGGTGCTCTATCTTGACTGTCATTTCTAAACTTTGGCACTGGAGCACTAGATATAGAAAGATTTGGGGCTAAGAATTTCTAACGAAATTGGAAACGATTACTACCCTCTGACCTTGGCCTAAACCCACTTGTTCTGACTCTCTTATTCTTTCTATCTTTCTTCCTACGCTTTCCCCCTTGCTTTACTGAGTATGAAACCCAACCCTAGATAGGATAATAGCCTATAGGTTGTTCTGAGCAACTAATGAATTGTCTAAAGTACTAAAATTAGTTCTAAATTTTGCATGGGAGACATGCTCATTCAGGGATATGCTTGAATGGGATGAGGTGCTAACTGATTTCCAGTTCTCTTTCTGTTAGTCTTTTTGGAAGGCATGTTCTATAACTAGAAGAAAGAAAAGGATTATACTAAGAGTTTAACTTGAGCTCACGCTCACACGTACGACATGAATACTGAAGGAAGGGAAACTTTTCCTAAAACATCTCATAGCCTCCTATACATAAGTGTGGCACGCTACACACCCATGCACAAGACTCTACTAGATGCAGCTTTCAGAATCCCTAGGACTCTTTTGAACCTTAGGCTCTGATACCAAGTTTGTAATGATCCGAGACTACCCCCTAGTAGTCACATGGTGATTACGATCCCAAAAGACCATAAGCTAACCCAAGACTGATATCTGCAATGAGTACTGGATAATAATACTGAAAAAATATGAAATTAGATTAAAATTCCTTAAGGTTCAAAATCTAAAATACAGATAAACTATAACATCTGAAATAACAATCCATAAAACTGTACACTATCTAAAAAATCTTGTCTGAAAGCCTCTAATCTGAACTATCTAAAAATGAAGTTGATGGGACAAGCCCCCAACTAACTCCAACAACTAAAATACTGAAACTGCTGAAATAAAAAATAAAAGCATGCCCTCGATAGATGAGGACTCACTACTAAATCTACGACTACTGACTGGATCTATCTAAGTACGGTAAAAAACCTGAGCATTTGAACCTATGATATGAGACATCATAGTGCAAAGAAAGAGTATGCGGTCAGTATATATAATGTACTGGTATGGTAGATGAGGTAAGGTTGAATGCAAGAGTTCATATACATGAACAGTAACTGATTGAATGATATAGAGTAAATGAATATGAGAGTACATGGATAACTAAAACTACTGTAGATACTGAGTGTGTAATACTGTGCATATATTTATACTATAATTGAGCTTTTCTACAGCTAAGTATTGAGTTTTGTTGACTATGTAACTGATATCTAAAGTTATTGATAATTGAATTACTGATGCTGAGTGACTGTATCTGACAGTCCTAATTCTGTAGAACTGAACTGAATTCTAAACTGAGACTGAAACTGAGACTGTGGGAGATAATCATCTAACTGACATGACCCTCTCTGAACTGATTGGGATCCAACCTGTAACCCCAGCTGGAATGGTGCTAATACAGTGCCACGGGTACTAACACTAGAAAATAAGGATGCCAAGGCTAACTGATGGGTGACACCTGGGCAGAGCCAAGCCTAATCTAATAGGTGAGCCCTGGGAGGTAGTCAAGCTTAGTCTGATGGGTGACTCCTCATCCTACACTGGCTATGCAGTTCTAGAGTATAGGGACTGCTACTAACGACTCTGCCTATCTGATAGGGAAGCTATCATCCTTGTAATCGTTAGGTGATAAATCCAACTCTCAACTAAAAGACACTCAACTTAGTAGATGAAACTGGACTGGACTGATACTGAGTTTTCTGAGTTTTTTTCCTAAGTTCTGTAACTGACACTGGCTCTAGGTACATAGCTAACTTGTCGAGTATTAAATACCCCTAGGACTGGATAGCATAAAAGAAAGACATAACACGATCATAAAGGCATAACAATACTTGCTTGCTAACAATGCACTCATTTAGACATTTTGTCAAACACATTTATACATGAACTTGTGCATGAATGGGATCACATAATAACTTGTCATGTTTTCATTAGTCAAATCACATAAGCATTTCATCAAATACTTATAGGGCACAAGTTTGTAGATGATTGGGACCACATAATAATATGTCATGATTCAACTATTTACTTCACATAGGCAATTTAGCAAAATACTTGGGAATCATGGATTATTTACATGCTAATGGTCAACATATGTAGGCATGAATACAACATTCAATTTCAATATCAAAGGTTAAGCATACAATTCATATAATTTACCACATAACTATCCTAATTTCATGGGAACTTATAATTAAATATGAATCAAATCCCAATTACTATCATGAACATGAATTCAATTTAACTAAATCATGGAAATCATAAATACACAATCTTTGTATTTTGAAAAATGGTTCTTGGACTTCATGGGTGAAAGGAACCCATGAATGAACACCTAACATACCTTAGATGATTCTTTCTTGAAGGTTCTTGGAGGAATTCTTAAGCTTGTTCTTGATTTCTTGATCTAGGATTTTTACCTCCCGAGGGAAAAATGATTTATCTTGGGGGAAAATTTAATGAATAATGGTGTAACTAGGTTTATTAGGGTTGAATTTTGGGTTAAAGGTTGACTAGGGCCATGAAAAAAAGACTAAAATACCCCTGGAATGATTTAAAAACTCGAAACTTAAAACTTGAAATTAACTAAAAAAAATCCTGATCTGGGCCCTTAGCGCGATAAGGCGCTATTGCACCGTGTCACTGGAAATTTGATAATTGGGAATTGGACCATCAATGCGATACGGTGGAATCGCGTTACCCCTTGGATACGACCTAGAAGTTCACCGCGATGCGGTATATTCACGTTGGTGCACTGGAAATTGAAAAATATTAAAATAAGCTATGGCACGATGCGCTGGTATCATGGTACCTCACCGAAAACTGACAATTTTCATTTTGACATACACTGCGACGCGCTACTGGCCTGAATGATGCTTTTTAACAACTAAAACTTAAAATAGCCATAACTTCTTACCTGGTTATCGAATTTAGGAAAATTTTATATCGTTGGAAAGCTAACTGAATTTCCTACACATTGGCATGATCTAAAATTAAAAAAATACTGAGCATTTCAATTTTTTTATATAGAATAACTCATGTACTGAGAGTTAATATAAGATAGGAAAATACAGGGTATTACATAATCTCCTATGCAGTCTTGCTTTATCTCATAACATGTCTGACAAACTTGACTATGAAAGACCTTTTAATATTATCTAAAGCTTATTTGTTAGCAATTACACTTATGTTAGCTATTTTGATATGTAGGATAGAGATTGATGGAGTTCGAGTGTAATTAGAACATTATTGATCTTTGAAGCCAGATTTGAGGCTCAATATGTTGATTCGGAATGTCACGACCTGATTTCTTAGGTCATGATGTCACCTACTATAACCCACTAGTAGGTAATACAACCTATAATCCATAACAACTAGTAATAAACTATTAAGATAAATCAAAGAAGCAATGAAATATAACTAAATAAAGAAACTAATAAAGTGTCACGACCCAAGACTATTCCCTAGTCGTAATATGGTGCTTAGAACCACAAGTGATCCCAAGCTAACCCATGGTACTAGAATAATGCTTCAACAACTGAATGTAAACATGAAAAATAGCTTAAATAACTGAGTGAAAGCATAATTATGAAATAAGCTATTTCAAAGCATTACTATTAGAAATTTCCAATAATGTAATCTGGAAGAAAGAGGAACTGAAACTACATACAATAACTCTAACTGACTATCTATGAAGCCTCTACTAATATAACTATAGGCAGTCAGGACATGACCCCTACTATCCCTAATTAGTATATATGAATAAGAAAATGAAATATTGGAACTGCAAATGATTTGAGTCCTCAAATAAAAGAACTCATTACATGGTAGTTGCATAAAGTGATCTGCCTGCTTATGATCTTGATAATGTACCTGAATCTCCATCAGATAAAAAATATAGGCAGAAGAGGTATGCAATCAGTACTTTGGAATATGTGAGTATATGAGATATGTACTAGACATAAAAACACTAAAAACATGCTTTGAAACTGAAGACGTAAGTCATTTGCTGAAATATACATTTTAAACATGTCTATACGTAAAAGATATAAGGCATAGTGAAATCTCTGAATCATTATTTAATGCTAGTGCAGAACATACTATCAAACTATACTGGAATGCTAATTGATTGCAAGGAAGCTGAACTGAAATACAATGACCCTACATGAAATACACAAATACTTATGTGTAATGATAATTTGGAAAGTCATAGTTTAAAAACAAGTGAAACTTAATTAAGCGTTATGTATAAGTATTAAGTCTTAAACTGTGGGATGTGCTCTGATGTAATGATCAAGTAAATAAATATGTAACTAATTAATACTATACTGAATAAACTAAATATGAGGTCATGTAATAATTGAGTTTGACCTATGGGAGCTACTATTAACCGACATACATCCATGTAAGCTAAACATGGAATTCAATGTATAAACCCCATCAAAAAGGGAATAATATAGCTTGCCAAGGTATAAAGGCTGATCTAATGTGGTACAACTAAACAGATGTCCGAACGAACTAAGGTGTCAAGCATAGTCTAATGGGTGACCCTTTTGAACCTATGGTGGCCCCATAGTCTTGGAACTTAGGGACTTCTACTAAAGTTCTCAGCCTAACTAACGAGTGAGCCTTCATCTCTGCGTTTGTTCAGTTCTAAGTACTACTCCCAACTGAACAGAAGCTGATATGCAAAATATCTCAATGATACTGATGTCGTGAGATTGATATAAGTGCTTACCTAAAAGTATTCTAAATCATAAAAACTGAAGGATGAGTGTTTAACTAACAATGCATGATATCCTAAGTCATCGGGCATTCATAAGCCGTCATCTCTAAAAAATGCAACTAATAGTAGAAATTCTATAGTCTGACTATAATAGAAAATTTCATAACTCAAGTCCAAAAAGCTGAAGATCAATGTGCTGGGGAGACATAAAATGAAAAGTATTTAAAGATAATAAATTTCATGGGAAACATGTCATGTCAAACTAATGTAGACTAAAACTCATCAAATCATGATAAATAATGCTTAATAGTCTTGAAAACTGATATATCTTATATAGTTTAATCATATGCTTGAAATATTAACTAATATTATGTAAATCATGCATGGATATGAGAATAGCGTGAATGATATAATATAGCCCTAAGAAATCATGAATAATCATTAAAACATGCTCATGAATGAAGAATATATCATGCGGGACTGAATTTGAGCTCGGATTCATAATTGGGTCAAAACCATAGTTTATGGAAATCATAAAAATTCATGAACAAAACAATAATTTGACCGTGAGGTGAAAGGAGATCCTCATTAAATGCCCACATACCTAATTATCATTGATTCTTGAACTAAATTTTAGATGATTTGAAATTGAAGATGAAGAACCCTTATTTTGCATTTGAAGAAGCAAAATCACCTCTTTCTTTGTTTTCTCTCTATGTGTTGACTGAAATTTGAGTTAATGGGGAATTTAGGATGTTTTATACTTATATTCCAACAATAGGATAGCTTAAATGATGTAGTTTTGGTGTTATAAGAGTGGTAAAGGATGAAATAACCCCTTTGAAAATGTCTTAACAGTGCAGAACAATCCTGATTGACAGACCGTCAATATCTTTATTGGCCATCCCTCAAACCGTCACAACATGACCCAAATTTTGTCTTACTACTTAAGACTGACAGTTTGGCCTAATGAGCCATTGCTGGTGCGGTGGTTCATCACCCGAGTCATCATACTCTAGCAGACAAATAGGCTTTGGTAAATCGAGCAGAACTTCTTACTGCTTATGTTTGTTTGAAGTTGACTGTACGATGATACTTCACAAGAAGTCAATTGGTAAGAGAGGTTTTAACTTGGCTATGATCTAGGAGTTACTTGTGCCATTAATACATACATAAATCACTTCTCATTCTATTAAAAAGTGAATTTTTATTTCTACATGCACTTGAAGCATGGTTCTAAACTTGACTTGGATTTTTAGGGTGTTACATATTGATTACAACTTTAGGACCTGGCAAAGTCAGTACAAGAGTTTCTAATACAATAGGAGTACAAATCAAAATACAAATAAAATAACATATAAACCATCTCCAAAATAAAAATAGAGATTAGTATAATCAATAGGAAGGAAAGTAGCATTACTTAGAACATCAGGAGCTCACCCCAAATGTCCGATCCAAAGCTACTCCACATGATGCACACATCAATGATGAGAACCTGTACTATGACTTGCAGATTGTAGAAGTATAGTATGAGTACCAAACACATGGTACTCAGTAGGCATGGCTGTTTGAGCTTCAAATATATGCAAGTATAAATAACATATAAATCAAGAATGTAACTACATGCGACTATTCAAGAAACTAAACATAATAATATCAGTGGAGCGATAAGGATAGATAATCTTATTCTAGCAGTGCCGGAGAACTAAAGTGCAATTACAATATATCACTAGCCAATATACAAATAAAGAGTGAAAGAAGGATATATAGTAGTAATACAAGTCCAAAAGATACATATACAATATGAATAGATAAGGAAAGAGAGGAATATGTGGTAATACACAATTATATATAAAGAAATAACTCAAAGGTAATAACCTAAGGTAGCCAAACTAATATCTCAAGGAATTCTAACCAAGTAGGAAAGCTAATGCTAACATAATTAGGGTCTCTAACTATAGGATGACAGAACATGAGTTAAACTATCAATAATGTAATTTACCATAATAGAGAAAAGAGAATAAAATATACCGACAATCTCAAGTATCAATCCATAATCATCCTGCCATGAACTAACCATAATAATCAACAATAAAGTAACCATCTATAATGGATAAATAATAACCTAACTAGGCCCCCATAAGTCCAAAAGGTTCAGTCAAACAATCAGCAAGAAACAACCATATCTTATACCTATAAAACCCCTCAAAAGGCCAATAAATAAAAACACTAGACAATTACACAGGTGATAGCCAATGCATATGAATAAATGATATAAACGAATAATAAACCATGTCCAATCCATGACCTATAATGTAACAAGTTTATACACGTCCTCAAGCTTGGTAGCTAATAAAGGCAGGACCTATGGAGACCATCTTTCTCTGGCAACATGGCTAAAAAATGAAGGGATCCATAGAAGATGGGGGATATTCATATACACTGCTTGGTACTGAACTAAGACTTCTCATAACCATCATAATCAATCTACTTCATCCAGTACCAGAGATATATATAAATATAATAATTGCACGAACTTAAATCATGACTAAAAGAGTGTAAATCTATAAATCCATTTCCTAAGATAAAGTTTGTGACTAAAGTGGTATAATAGCATAGAAATGGTCAGAATCTCTCTTAACCGAAGTAAATAGTAGTGGTAAAAGAGTAGATTAATAAAAAATTGAAAACAATCTTGGTCTAATTTCAATAATAGTATATTTAGTTCTAAAAGCTCATAATTCATTAAATAAGGTGGTACGATTCCTATTTAGAAGAAATTTATTTTAAAGTGAAAATTAGGAATGAATCCCTTTTTAGAAAATAGTAGTATAATCAAGAGTTTGGTTGGAATAATTCCATTAAGTGAGCATGAACAAACCTAAAAATATGCATGACATCACCAGTATACACAACCATAAGTGTCTAAGCGTCTACACTATAATCATGTCCTTTATAATGATAGAATACTCTCTTGGAGTCCAACTGCTATCATAAGCATGACCTTTGGCCCAATAGTATATAACTAACATATTAAAGCCTCATAAATCTAAAAGCTATGATAAATGAGGGCGTAAAGTCACTGAAGGATCTAATTGTAGGAATGTCGTGCAATTCACTAAGTCAAATAGTAAATTTATACTAAAAGAGTTTTTAAGTCAAATGGTAAATCTTATACTAAAGGGGTCCTTTTCATCGAACAATGGTTAACATGCTTATAATAAAGGATAGTAGGATTATATGACCATAAAATATCCTCTGCTAAGGTTTGAGTCACCTTTCTATCCCAAATTCTCCTAATAGGCTAAGTCATGCTATACTAGTAATCAACTATCCTATATTTTCTATCTAGCATGTAATATATACTATACACAATTGAATAGTGAAAAGTATACCAAAGACTACCTTGACACCGAACCACAACACATGAATCATCCCCAAATTGCTCTTCTTTGCTCCACGATCTCAAAATTTTGATACACTATCAAAATAATAATCTACATATCAATAGAAGTAAAATGATACCCATATTGCAACATAAAACTCTTGGCCCAAAATTGGGTAAAAAATGGACTCCTGGGACCCGCAAATAAATTCTCAAATTAAATCCATCATGAGGTCCCTAGAAAGACAAGGAATGTGTGCTCAAAATTTCAACACAAAGGGGCCCTGCTAACGCTAACCTATACCATTTAAATTTGTAGAGGATGGTCATTGTCAATAGATCAACTTATGTTGAGGTCAAATCTATGAGGAGCGAAATTTACTAAAAGTTGAGGTCGAATCCACGAGGAGCAAAACTAGCTTTCTAGTCCTATAGGTGTTAATAGTTACTAAAAAGATACCCATAATGTAACAAAGTAAAATACATGATTTAAAATGGGGGGTTGGTTTGAAACAAGGATTAATCAAATTCTAGTTGAATCAACAAACTAAATGCAACATTTGTGATTTGAAAATTCAATATGATCAAGATATTGGATTATGTCTACCTAAGGGCAAGTTATGCATGGGTGCACGATGAGTTGATAAAAATTCTAGTCATTAATGATATGGTAGGCTAGGTTGAGGGTCTTTGAGGTTAGTTTGTTAACAAAACCTCAAGAACATCACCCATTGACCCTTTTAAAACCTAACGAGTGTGTCAATTAAAACCACCTAATTCCTTAATTGGGCATACCTATTTCTAGGAAGATGCACAAGACATACACAACTCTCTACTCACTCTTATTTCTAAGATAGTGAAAAGATAGAAAACTATATCCATTATTGTCAACTATTGCTTTTTCATCCATATCCCTCTTTCAAGGATGACATGGGTTCCAAAATTCACCCACATCCCACTTTTAAGGATGCTGTGAGCTAACTTAGGGATTTCACCTATAAATATTTTTTTGGTATTTTGGGTTTTCACCCACAAACCCCAACTAATTAAAATAAGCAATAGTGAAACCCATCATCACCATACTAGAATCTACACAAATATATTACAACCCACATACAATTGCACCTTAGTTTAACATAACCCCAAAACAAGAAATTTTAGCTACTCATGAAGTAAAGAGAAAGAAATATACCATAAGGTTCATACAAAGCATCCGTGGCAATAGAAAATTTAAAGGTTCTTCAATCTAACTTCAATTTCACCAGCTCCAAGTTGGAAAATTCAAAACAAAAATTTCCCCAATTAGTATGGTTACAGATTCTCCAAAATTCAATTGTTCAAAGTGAAAGATACCAAATGGAAAAGGGTTTTAGAATTATAAGGGATTTAGGGTTAGCTGGGAAAAATGATAAAATTGCCCTTAGGCATAAAATTTGTCTAGCCGCGATCGCTGCAGCTTGTCCGTAATCGTGGTAGCGACAAATACACTAAAAGTACCACGATCATGGACCTTTGACCAATATTGACTGAACGCGATCACGTCCCTCAGACAACGATCGCGGTAACTGAGAAAAAATTCTGTTCCAGGTCTTCCAACTGTACTTCTCTTCTCTTTTTGATCCTTTTCAGCTCAAATCCTCATATTTCTTTCTCATCACCTGTAAGCCTACAAAATTTGGAAATTAGTGCATTTAATCACAAATTTGTCGCATTCATACGTTCTAATTGTAGTAGTGTGTACGAATTTCGAATGCAAATAAGAGGTAAATTCACCACTCATCAATACCCCCAACTTAGACCTTTGCTTGTCCTCAAGAACATTGCTTCTCACTCAATGAGACAATGTAAATTTAAGCCCATTTATACAACTCAATGATCACAATGACCTCAAACTTGATTGCTACCATAAGTGGCTCTTTAAACATGGGAAAAACTATTCTCACGACATCCCTCATCATGAAATACAATCTCAAAGATGAAAAGGACTTTAACGAGCAACAATACAACAATAACTAACACTCTAAAAATGACTCTCTATTAACCTCAACTCCACATACTCCTTTTTTGCCTCATTATTCAAAAGATGACAATCTTACCCACCTCAAGTTGTTCACATGCCTTCTCACAAGAAGGATATACCACATGCACCAAATTATCTAATATGAAACAAGGGGATTAAGTACGAAACTCTCTCTCTTACAAAGAGTCTCGATGCTAACAAGTACCATGCCATAGGCTTGTCCTTACTTTCAATTGCCACTATAATAAATACACTTGGTTGGAGATCTCAAAGGGTTTTCTGAGATTGTAATGCTGGCTCATAGGAGAGTACGATATCATTTATGAACAATGTGGTTACACCCTTCTTGAACATCTACATCACACTATTCCATTTATTTTTTAACCATGGGTTAGTTCTTTTGTTTTCACACTTTACACATGCCCATTTTAGCTATCTTGATTTACCCAACTTTTTGAAGGCATCTTTCATTCACTTATTTCTTTTGCAATATATGCCTCATTCTTGTTTTCATCATTCCTTTTTTTTTTTTGCTTTTTTCGTTGCTTAGCTCATAGGCATACACTTACACTACCATGTCCCAAAGTCAACTCTTTCAAACTTACAACCCCCAACTTAGGCATTTAGCCTTAATTTTCAATTTTCGTGTTTAAGCAGGGTAGGGTTCAAGAGGGAAAAACTTTGAATAGATCAAGGTTTGTAATATGGTTGCCAAAGAATGTCTTGAAGGCTTGAATTGAGTGACTAAGGGTACTATCCTAAGAATGGGTAGGCTATTTAGGCTAAAGTGGGCGCCTATATTCACAAAAATAGCCTAGGATACTTTCACCGACCAAGCACAATCAAAATTAGCCTTGAGAGTCTAATGAGGCAAGTTCTAGATGGTACAAGTATGCATGAAATTTGGACAAATATTCTCACCACACATGACATACAAACTCGGGGCTCAATTTTCTTTCCCACTAGAGACAAAATGAAGTATCTGCCAATTTCTACAAGAAAAAATTTTGGAGTCACAAAAGAGGTAAAATATTGTAACAAGGTCGCTCATGTCCATGCCCCTGATTTTCAAAATTTTTTTGGACGGAGGGGGTTTTTGCTTCGCATTCGTACCACAGACAATTTGCTATTTATGAAACCAAACCAAGCCGACGTTTCATATTTCAGCTTTCATACGGGCAAACCATATGGCTACTAAGACTTTGCAATAGGTATAAGTGTGACCCTAAATTGAAATTGCTATGGGCACTCAAACTTTCCCTACATTTATAGCTCTGATGCTATGGGTACTCAAACTTTCACTGCATTCATGGCTCAAAATCTAATCATGAAGAATTTCCCTTAAGAATGTCACCACTCAATCTATCATAGGGAAAAGCTCATTCGATATCACCATAAGAAAAATAAAGATAAAGTAAAAATCTAAAATGAAACAAAATAACTAATCCATGAAAATGTGGACACCATAAGAGTGCCCAAATATTACAACCCAACAAACAAAAATAAAAATCATCCAAAATATCACAAAAATGCCTAAAAATATCTAAATAATACAGGCCCAAATGAAATGAATACAGAGATACGCACCCCCAACTAAGAAATCCTAGTGTCCTCACTACATAAACAATAAAGCATAAAAAGAGATAAGTGTGCTCCCTAAAACTACATTAAGAGCTACTCTTACCCTCGGACTCTACATCATCTCCAGCATAATCAGGTTTGGACCACTTCACTGGGGCCTCATCATCACTCTAAACTTAGGAGGAAGGAAGTATATCTTGGGGTTTTAGGAACTTATAAAGGCCCTTCACCCCCTTCCACATCTTGCTAAAGAATTCCTCTTCTTCTTCTTCTTCTTCTTCCTTTTCTTCAGCTTCTTATGTGAGTTCTGAGATCTTTGTGAGACTAAGCTAATGATGAGTAGGCTCTCTTGAGACTAGAAATAGAGGCTTCCTACTTCAACTAGTCCTCTAAGTACCTTTCATAATCAAACCGGGCCATATAGGAATGGCGGGTGGTGGAGGGATCTCCCGAACCCTGGGGCAATCCTAAAAAAAGCACCCTAATGGCTCTCAAATAAATACCAATCTTCTCAAATGGCCCAACAATGTATGGCTTACAATACTTTGGATCCTCAAAATTCGACTTACCTAAGTCACTCTTTCTCTTTTTGCTCTTGCCAGGTGCACCCTCACCTCGAATTTTGAGAGAGTAGATGAGGGTAATAGGGCGCACCCAAGTATCTCTATTGTACTCCTTAATTCCTCCTAACCTATGCAACTCAGTAATCAAAGAAGGGAAAAAGAGATGTGTACCACCATAGCTCTTGAAAAATATCATCTTTGAGAGTACAAATCGACCAATATTCAGAAGAATGCCATCAAATATCAAGCAACCATACTGGCCCAAAAATTTGGAACTCCTGTCATATGGGTGTAAGGGGAGCCCAAGCTACAAATGATATTCAACCAAATTTAGGCCTCGACTGTGAAATCATTTATAGATATATTCCTCTTGGTAGCGGCCCAAGGGACCTTCTTTCCTGGACATAGCTTCTCTACTATCCAACTTTATGGATAACATCTTTTGCTTTAAATTCATCTATGTTTGCATTGGGAGCCCGTATATGTCATTAATTTGATCCGCCCTAAAGTTCACCTCCTTACCTCAAATCTTGATAACCCTACTGATTGGGTCTGACAAAGATACTACGCTAAGATTAATGTAGAAATTCCGTACCCACTACTCATTTGCCTTACAAGGATCCAGGGAGGAGCACCACCATCTAGTGGCCACGAGTATATCATGAAATGCCAAGAGCTTTTTCAGCACTTTCTCTAAGCATATTCCTATCTCCAGAAGAAGCTTTATCCTTGAAGGTCACCATAATACAGAGTGTGGCACTCGGGGTCCACGAATCAAACTTAATCATAGTCTCCCATGATATCAACCTAAAAAACATAAGAACAACACAAAAAAAATTAAACATAAACATTTTAATGTACAAACTAAGCTATGTTGTTCAATAAAGCTCATTGGGTGGTATTCGGATAAGAATTGGAAGTGTAGGATTTTTGGCCAATGTTGGAATTCAGCCTCAAATGTTGCAATTATGGGCCACTAAGCTGCGATTGTAGTGTCGTGATCACGATCCCAATGACTGCAATTGTGGTATCTGAATTTAGTCTAAGCTAAACTTTGAACAGTCTAAGATTTTAATTTCGGGGCCAAATCATGTTCCGAAATTAACACGCCCCGAAATTGGGCCATGTCGTATAGGCACCTCAAGCCCCCATGAACCAGAGGTCTCCCCAATAACCCATCACAATCATTATAATGATCATTAGTGTTGGGTGAATCCCAACCATAAAATAAGATAGCAAAAAACATACATAAGTCATAACTTAAATAATGTCAAACCATTTAACTAGGTTCATCAATTAACCAATATACCCAAGTCCATAGTCATCCATAATACCTCTATACAACCAAAGTTTAGAAATGTATACATCGGGAAAAACCCCCGAGGATAGACAAACCAAGCCAAAGATAAACTAAGTCTAAAGATAGGAGACAGAGGATGAATGTCTTCCGAAGAAAGGAAGATCACCACTCTAAAGTCAAACACGAACCACTTCAAATCATCTAATCACTACACATAAAGACAAGGAGATTCTCCAACCCTAGTGTTGTATGGGGACTTAGCGTCCAAAGATGGTTAGTGGTTGGAACTCTAGAATGTAACTCAAGGATAAGGATAAAATAACATCATTATTCAAAAACAAACAATATATCATATCCAATCACATCTATAACTTTATCTATCTGTATAGACATATCACATGCTAATCAAGGGGATAAGATTTATCACACTTTGGAAGCACTCACTCATCATACATGTGATGGAGGACTTCAATATTCCATACTTATAGATTAAAGCACTCCTCATTAAGAATAGGACATTAACCATATTCATATATAATCAAGTAAGGGAATCTAACCACATACACATCAATGTAAGTGAGGGACACTAACCACTCACACACATTCATTTAAGTGAGGGACACTAACCGCTCACAAACATTCATTCAAGAAAGGGACACTAAAAATATGCTCACATATTTGGCAAGGGACTCTGACCTTATGCCATATTAGATAAGGGACTCTAACCCCAAGCAAGTTCATTTGGCGAGGCACTTTGACTTCATGAATCTCATTATGCAAGGGACTTTAACCACAAGCAATTTCATTAGGCAAGGGACTTTAACCTCAAGCCATCACGACTATCATTAGTCGATATTGGGACTCTAACCTTTTTTCCATACATCCATATACATTTAATTCCACACATAAGGACTTTAACCCATTTAGCCAATTCAACATAGTACCTGACCAGATGGTTCTTATGGGAGCCTTTATTGGTCAAAAATTTCAATAGGACAATGCCTTAATTCAACTCCTCATACAATTCAAACTATGGCACTCAAGACCCTTACAGGCCATTCATATTTCATCAGCAATTCTATACCATAATTTAGTCCCACGCACAATTCCCTTTCATTTTCATGTTAGGGATTTCAACCCCCTTCTTAATCATCAAACCATCAAGGTCATCAATTATATAATACATGACTCATTTTACCTTCACAATATCATTTATCAAGCATTCATACATATTGGGCCATTTCCCTAGTTCAAAGTGTCATCATCATGTAACTAGGTATCTCACTTAGATATTTTCACAAACACCTTTTGTTCATGCTTTTACCAAGGCCAATTTAATAGTAAAAACCATCAAGATTTGGGTGACTTGATGTTTCGACTTTTGACGGAACCTTTCACATTTTTTTCTTAGGAAAATTATATGTTTTCAAGCAACTAAAGTTGTATTTAACACTGGCTTTGAGTGTTTTCATGTTAAGGAGTGAACCACAGAAGAAGAATCAAAAAACGGCTTAAAAGGATTTCTAACGGGCAAACTGGTAGAACGTCAGTCAAGCGATGGACCATCAGGTTGAGCACCAAACCAAAAAAGAAAGAAGGAACTGAGTGACTTCTGCGATATTCCAAGTGGAGGACTGTCAAATTCTCGATAGACCGCCAACTTGACCATCAGGCTTAACCAACATTCAGGATTTCAGAAAACCCAGCGATGGCCAATGCAATGGACCATCAGTCCAGTGACGGTCCGCCATCGTAACCATCAAACCTAAATAGAACTTGATATTTTGGAAGATCAAATGATGACCCGTGTGATAGATTGTTAAGTCTCCAACTTGCCTTTAGTTAGACCATCAACTTTGATGCGGCTTTTATTGAGTTTAAATTTTAAATCTTCTGTACCTGGGAGCATATAAATACCTAGTTAGGGTTTTATTTATCTTGGATATTGTTACCTTAGTTTCTATCTTTCAAACTCTGTAACATAGTAGTTTGTGAATCAAGCAAAACTTATGGATTTAATTATTCTATTTCCATTGAAGGTTCAAGAAGTAATTTTTATAACTTTTGTAAGTGAATTTTGAATTTATTTATGAATAATATAAAGATTCTTTCTCTTTCTTCTATGGAGATGTGTGGCTAAGCTCCTATAAATAGGGTTATGGGAGTCTTGATATGAAAAATTGATTTGGGTTGTGATTCTAATTGAGTTCTGTGGGTAATTAATGTTGCATAAACCCTTCTTCACTTTAACAACTTTTCTTGGTTGTAAACTTAAAAGGTGAGCCCAAGAACATTACTTGTTCAAATAGAAAAGTGTTTGTTGGGAAAAGAAAGGGTTTACATGTAATCTAGAGGCTTTAACCTTTGGATTAATGGCAAATAACTTAACAAGATTTACCTACATGAGAAAATAGTTGAATAATCAATGCATTCTTTAAGTTTGAGAAAATTAAAGGATAAACTATAGGTTGAGAAACTAATAGGTAAGCAATAGGATTCAACTTCTTTTGCAATTAGAGTTATTAATTGGAACTCAAAAGTGATTCATAACCCTAGTTATTTAAGAATCTTGGTAACCATAACTTTAGTTTGTTTAATATCATTGAATTACTACTTGCAAAAAGAATCAATAGTTGGAACAACTCTGTTACAACTATTTAGAATATAATCCATAAATAAAAATCCCTTTTATTCAGGAACCTTTTATCAACAGTCTAATAACAATCACAATACTTAGCGAACATAGTATTCCCTGTGGGATTCGACACACAACCTAGTTGAGTTCCATATTTTATAGAGACCACTTACTCTCTCGTAAGAGAGGTATAAATTAAGTGTATCAAATTTTGGTGCCATTTCCGGGGAATACAGATGTCAATTATGTTTTTTTTTGTTAATTAACCTTTGGTCAAGTTTCCTAAATTTTACCTTTGTTTGTTGTTTTGTTCTATGCAGGTTTGTTATTGTGTATGCCAAGTACATGGAGATCGGGTGCACTATTATTACCAGTATATTCAGACCTGCAGTTGATTGGCAGAATAGCAGACCCCCAAGATGCTGAAAGACTAGCCGCTTTGACTAGAGCTCAACTTAATTAGTAGAATGATGGCCAACTGGTATGTCATCCTAATCTCGATGATGATGATTTGAGGGATGATGAGTTATTAGATCCTTTTAACCTAAGGTGTGTAGAGAATACAGCTGCACCAGTGAATTATAATGTAAACAGGAACCGTCCCTTCAGGGCAATGCAGAATCATTAATAGGTACAGTTTGATCTTAATAATGACGAGGATGGAACAGATGGAGCAGGTGTAACTGGAGCTATTATTCCTTTACCTTTGGCACCTAGAGCTAAGTTCAATATTACCAGTACAATGATTCAACTCCTTCATCTCAAGGGGTTGTTTGGTGGTCTTTTCGTAGATGATCCTAACATACATTTGGTGAAATTTATCACTATTTTCAAGTCTTTTAATAACCCAGGAGTGGGTCAAAATGCTATTCGCTTGTGTTTTCTACGTTGACTCTGTCTGGAGAGGTAACACTATAGCTTAATGAACTGACTCCTTATTCTATAACCAACTGGAGGTATTTGAAAGAGGCTTTCCTAGAAAGGTTCTTTCCACCTTCCAAGAGGGTACAATTGAGGGATAAGATCAACAACTTTTGTTAGCTTCCAATCGAAGCTCTTCATGAGACCTGGGAGAGGTTTAAAAAGAAGCTGATGCAATGCCTGAACCATAATATGATGGATATTCATTTGATGGAGACTCTTTATAGGGCTTTAAACTCTATTACAAAACCAGTTGTAGATAATGATGCAGGAGGATCATTTATGGATCTCACTTTTCTAGAAGCCTCGGAGATGCTCGATAGGATGACCAAAAAAAGTAGAGCTTGGAATACTAGGGATTTTGTGGTAGCAACACCTACTGTGTCTATTTGCATGACTGCAGACCAATGCAAGAAAGAGGAAAAACATGATTAGGACATGGCATACTTAAAGATGCAGATGGACCTACCAACTAAACATTTTTTATCTAAAAAAATAGAGAAGGTGAAAGATGTTGCATCCCAAGGTAGAGCTGACTCTGATTTAGAAGAAGAGGTGAAGTATCTAAATAACTGGGGGCTTTCCGAGGCAATAACCAAGGAAATCAAGGTTAGAACTACTACAACAAGGCTATTTACAGGGATAGGGATCAGTGAAACTGGAAGAGTAAAAATGATAGAAGTGGACTATATGTACCACCTAAAAGCCGAGATAATGCTGCAACAAGCTCTAGCAAAATGTCCATAGAGGACATAATGGGGAAGCTATTAAAGGGAGTTGAGGCTACCAACTCTAGGGTGACTACTATGAAGAGTGATTTGTATTCTATGAGTCAACTAGTAAATTTACACTCAACTTCTATCAAATAGTTTGAGCAACAAATGAGACAACTCTCAGCAGTATTAAATTAGAGAAAAAGTGGAACATTGCTAAGCGATATAGTTTAGAACCCTCGTAATAATAGCTTGTTCATGGCAGTTACCACACGGAGTGGTAGGGTATTACCAGGACCTTCTGTGGGAAAATATTTGATTAAAGATGTGATCAAAGAGGATGTTGAGCATGAAGAAAGTAATCCAGTTAAGTTTGAGAAATTGAATGGCATTGGCATTCCTTCTAATTATCAGCAGGTTGATGAGTTAGATAAAGGAAAAGACAAGGAGAAGGAAGCAGTGGTGACTAATCTCCCAAAACCACCTTCTCCTTTTCCTCATAGATTGAAGAAGAAAGTAGATAATACAAGGTTTAGCAAATTCATGGCTATGCTGAAGAAGCTGATGGTATATGTACCTTTTGTAGAGGCATTAAAATAGATGTTTGTGTATGCTAAGTTCATGAAAGACCTGGTGCTGAGGAAGAGAGAAGTGAGTTACGAACCAGTAGATAATTTTCATCACTGTAGTGCTATTTCAACAAGGTCTCTAGCGCAAAAGAAAGTAGACCCAAAAGCATTCACAATTCCATGTACTATTGGGTCTCTTGATTTTGCCAAGGCCTTGTGTGATCTGGGAACGAGTATAAACCTGATGCTGTTTTCTATTTATAAAAAGCTAGGTTTAGGAGACCACACACCCATAAATATGTGACTAGTAATGGCAGACAGGTCGGTAAAGCGACCTGTTGGTATTTTGTATGACGTGCTAGTGAAGGTGGCCAACTTTAGATTTCCTACGGATTTCATTATTCTAGATTGTAAAGAGGATTTTGAGGTGCCCATAATCTTGGGTCAACCTTTCCTCACAATCGGAAGTATGCTTATTGATTTGTGAGCTAATAAGCTCTTATTTAGGCTTAATGATAAAGTGGTTTGAGACGTGTGCCAATCTATGAAGAAGTACAAGGAAATAAGTGTGTTCTCTATTGTTGATGTCTACTATAAGGATGAGTAGGTGGTTTTGATAGAAGAGAAATTTATTGTTGAGCCCTTAGCTGCAGTCTTGATGAATTTCAATAGTGAGAGCATTGAAGAGTATGAGGAGAATATTTATGCTTTGATGGGAATGGGATCATATTCTTATGCTCCTAAGAAGCTAGATCTGGATCTTAAAAATTGCCCAACATCACTGGCTAAGTTGTCTATTGAGGAGCCACCAATATTAGAACTAAATAAATTGCCAAGGAATCTTTAGAACATATTTCTAGGCAGTGGAAACATGCTACCTATGATTATTGTAGTTGATTTGGGTGAGCAACAAGTGGAGGCACTTATTTTTGTGCCTCGAAGATATAAACGGGTGATAGAATGGACTATCATGGATATCATTGACATCCCTTCAAGTATTTACACTCACAAAATTCAGTTGGAGGAAGACTGTACCCCAACCATCAAGCACCAACGTCATCTTAACCCACCTATACAAGAGGTAGTTAAGAAGGAGATCATCAAATGAATTGATGCAGGAGTTGTATAACCCCTTTCTGATAGTAAGTAGGTGAGCCCTGTACAATGTGTGCCTAAGGAAAAAGGCATGACTATTGTAGGAAATGAGAAAAATGATTTGATACCACTCAGACCTATCACTGGGTGGAGAGTTTGCATAGATTATAAAAAATTTAACTTATGGATGTTGAAGGATTACCTCCCAATGCCTTTTATGGATCAGATGCTTGATCTGTTGGCGGGAAAAGGTTGGTACTATTTTTTAGACGGGTATTCTGGTTTAAATCAAATTTTTATAGCCCTGAAGGATCAGGATAAGATTACATTCACCTCCTCGTATGTTACTTTTGCATTTAAGCTGATGTTATTTGGATTATGTAATGCACCTGCTACCTTTCAACGGTGAATGCTATCTATTTTCTCAAATATGGTTGAAGACACCTTGGAGGTGTTTATGGATGATTTTTCTGTGGTAGGTGATTTTTTAAGCTTTGTTTGGTGAATCTTTATAGAGCCTTACAATGGTGTGAAGAGTTTAATCTTGTGATTAATTGGGAGAAATGCCAGTTCATGGTGAAGGAGGGTATTTTTATTGGGCACAAAATTTCATACAAGGGGATCGAGGTCGACCGAGCCATGGTCGAGGTTATTGAGAAGCTATTTCCTCTCATTTCAGTAAAAGGGGTGCGTAGTTTCCTTGGTCACGCGGGCTTCTATCAGAGATTTATCAAGGACTTCTCAAAAATTACAAATCTACTTTGTAAACTTTTGGAGAGGAAGGCTAAGTTTAACTTTTTTTGATGATTGCTTGAAAGAATTTGAATGCCTTTAAGGAAAGCTAGTTGACGCCCCTATTATTGTTGGACTGGATTTTTCAAAACCATTTGAGATTATGTGTGACACAAGTAGTGTTGCACTTGGGGCTGTACTTGGCCAAAAGAGGGATAAATTGTTTTATCCTATCTACTATGCAAACAAAGCACTGAATAGGGTCTAAAAGAACTACACTATTACAGAACAGGAGCTTCTTGCAGTGGTCTATGCTTTTGGGAAGTTTTGGGCTTATTTGCTAGGAACCAAGGTGGTGGTCCACACTGACCACGCAACCTTAAGATATTTGATGGCGGAAAAGGATGAAAAACCAAGATTGATTAGATGGGTGTTGCTTCTTCAAGAGTTTGACTTCAAAGTCAAAGATCGGAAAGGTTGGAAAAACCAAGTTGCAGACCATCTGTCTAGGCTGGAAGGGGAGCAAGCAGTTAGAGATGAATTAGAGATTAATGACGCATTTTTGGATAAAGAAATCTTTATTGCTGCTATGGAAAAGATACCTTGATATGCAGATTTTACGAATTATGTGGTAAACATGGTGATTCCAAAGAATCTTTCTTTTCACCAAAGAAAAAAATTTCTCCATGATGTGACACATTACTTTTGGGATGAACTGTATCAGTTCCAATGATGTGCTAATAATATTATAAGGAGGTGTGTTCCAGAAGTAGATATGTTGAGTATCTTGGAAGCATGTCATGCTTCCCCGGTTGGAGGTCACCATGTAGGTGACCGTACTGCTAGAAAGGTACTGCAAAGTGGCTACTATTGGCTGACTTTATTCAAAAATTCTTATGAGTTCGTGAGAAGATATGACCAATGTTAGAAGAAGGGATCAATCTCCAAGCATCATGAAATACCTTTGACAAAAGTGATGGAAATAGAATTGTTCGACGTCTGGGGCATCAACTTCATGGGGCCTTTTGTGAGCTTATATGGGATGAAATACATTCTAGTTACTTTTGATTATGTATTGAATTATTGTGAGGCCATTTCTTTGGCAGACAATGAAGGGAAGAGAGTGGTTGCATTTCCTTAAAAGGAATATTTTCTCTTGATTTCGGGTTCCACGCACCATTATACTTGATGGTGGATCTCACTTTCGTAAACGAGTGTTTTGAGCTGCCGTAGCAAAGTATGGTGTTAAGCAACACAAGTTAGTAACTCCATATCACCCACAAACTAGTAGGCAAGTGGAGATTTTGAATAGAGAGATTAAAGCCATACATATTAAAATAGTGAATTCTAGCAAACAAGTATGGTGTTAAGCAACACAAGTTAGCAACTCCATATCACCCACAAAGTCCTCTTCCAGTCTGTGCCTTAGAGCGTATTCAGTAAAGAAGAAATCTGAGTCTAAAAGATTTAGAAATATCTTCCTAAGTATGAAATACTTTGAATTATGTGGAATTTCCCTAATTTCTACTTTCTTCCATGTAGATCATCGAATAAACTTTCCATCGATACAAAATTTGCTCAAATCGAATACTCGAGTAAAGAGTTAGAGCCATTTTAGTGAGACAGTGTGCCACCTGGCACCTTAGTATGTCGCGGAGCCAGCCAATATGGCAATTGTCATATTCCAGTGAAACTTCATGATTCCACAGCATTGTAGTATAGTTTCAGTTTACAACCAATGGGGCAACGCTATTTCTACCGCGTTGCGCCGTCGTGCAGTTTCCTAATTGTCCAAATTCTAGTGAGCTGGCCCGATTATGGTATGTCGCGCCAGCATGTAAAATTAGGATTTTTCAGTTTAATTCCAATGGCGAAAAGGGGATTTTTCCAACCCCTATATATACTCCCTTACATGGGATTTGGTCTCATTTTCTCTCCCTCTACTCCAAAAATCTAGGGTTTCCAAAATTAAAACCCTTTCTTTTTCTTTAACAAAAATCAAGAGAGAATCAAGAGGAATCAAGAAATCTTTCCAAGAACCTTCAAGAAAAGAGTTTCCCCAGGTATGTAGATGTTGATTCTTGGGTCCCTTTCATCCAAGAAGCTCAAGTACCCTTTTTTAAAACTCAAAGATTTTATGTTTATGAGTTGTTAATGATTCATGTGAGTTGAAATTGATGTTTCATGTGTTTTTGAGTTTTGGTTCATGTTTGTCTACAAGATTTATGAACTTGAACCCTAGTTTGTGAAATTCTTGTGTTGGTGGTGATGAACCCTAGTATGAGGAATTCTTGTAAGGGTGGTGATGAACTTTCTTAATGATGCTTCCTATATGAAGTGTTCATGTTAAATAGGAGTAAAAATGGTTGAATAAGGAAAGCATGTCCCCCATAAGTTTGATAAAGAGCTTAGGTGAAGCATAAGGGCCATTATTGTATCTTGAACAGAAAACCCCCAAATTGGGAGGTAGTCCATGCATGCCTAGTGTTTGATAAAATGCCTTAGTGAGTGAAATGTGCCATGATAGTATGAAATCCCCAAGAAGGTGTAACCCCGTGCTTGCTTAGTGTTGTTGAAAGAACTTAGTGAACAAGCCGAGTTACGATGGTTGTAAATTCCCCAATTATGTGCTCTTTTTTTATGCTAAGCTTTTAATGTATGCCAAGTGGTTAACAAGTAAGTTGATACATGATAGTATAAATTTTTCCCTAAATCATGTGATGTCCAAATACATGTCAAGATTGATTTAGATGTGATGTATTAAGGTAAGACCTTGTTGAAGGAAGTATAATCTAGTAGCATGTTTCCCTACGCTAGTATATGTTGATGTTTCCTAAATGCTTGACACGATGCCTTAATGATTGTAAAGGTGAAGGTATGTTATGTTTCCTAAATACTTGAAGAGATGCTTTAATGATAATAATGATGAATGAATGACTATGATGATGAATGAATAACTGTGATGATGAATGAAAGATTGTCATGATGATAATGAATGAATGGTTATGGTAATGGAGGAATGACTATGCTTTATTTTATGTTATCGAGTCCTGAGGGTATTTATACCTAAAAATTTAGCTACTGTCTAGAGCTCGTGTCTATTTCATAATAATTTCAGTTGAATCATGACTCTCAGAACTCAATGAATTATAGAACGCTGTATCCTCAGACAGTTATAGAACTTAAGAAATCTCAGTAATCTCAGTTATCTTTGTAATCTCCATATTGTTAGTAATCTAGCCTTAGTCCTATAATCAGCTCTGATCCAATAGTTTCAAGTGTTTAATTATGATCTCAAAAATAATTCAAATAATCTATTCAAGCTCTGTATCGTCAGTCAGACACCATGATTCAGTACTATTTCCATCAGATATAGAACTAAGTGATCTCAGTGTAACTCAGTTAGATCTTTTAAGAAACATCATTAGTATCAGATTGAGTTCAGTTGTGTTCAGTTAAGAATTCAGTTAGAGTCTTTCAGTTGGAAGTAGAAACTAGAATCGAGTGAGAAAAGGGATAGCAGCTCCTTCCGTTAGCGAGAGAGAGGCCGGAGTCATTTGTAGAAATCTCTGATCTCCAGAACTGCGTAGCCAACACAGGATACAGAAGTCATTATTAGGAAAAGGCTGTCACCTCTAGAGAGAGAGTATTTGACTATTATATTGCCTTAGGTCGACTTCCTGGTAAGGGTCATCCATCAGAGAGGGTTGACCAAAGAGAGGTCTTTACCCATGGCACGGTATTGACACCCTTCCAACTGGAGTTACAACTTGGACCCCACCTATGGTAGGTTGGGGCATGTTGGTTAAGTAACTACTTCCCACAGTTTTAGTTTTAGTTTTAGATTTAGTCTCAGTCTCAGTATCAATCTT
Organism: Capsicum annuum; assembly: GCF_002878395.1. Lineage (NCBI taxonomy): Eukaryota > Viridiplantae > Streptophyta > Magnoliopsida > Solanales > Solanaceae > Capsicum > Capsicum annuum. The sequence continues at coordinate 134,933,784 of NC_061113.1, read as the reverse complement.
TAGAAATCAAAACTGTCAAATACAATCATCTATCTCTATGAGGAACTCAGACAGTTCCATTGATTCATGGACCATCCGTCAGATATTCTTGGTCTCATATGCAGTTATTTGATATCATATTCAGAGATATGCCGCCAGACAGGCTTGATCACAGTCTCAGATTCTATTGAGTATTCTTGTTATCAGATTCAGATATGATCATTTCCTTACCATTGATAATAGCTTCCTTAATCATCCGTTATAGAGGTTGATATTTAATCTTGTCAGTCGAGAGAAGTAAGATTAGATTCAGTTATCGATGTAAGTACATCCAGTTTCTTAGTCATCAGTATCAGATAAGTCAGTGTCTCAGTATCTCAGTGTCAGTAGTGAGTTCAGTCTGCAGTAAGGCAGTATCCGAGTTTCAGTCTCTAGAGTTGTGATGATTGTGAATATGGTCTATGCATTCATGTATGTGTATGTGTTCTCGTGCGGCATTTTCATGATTATTCAGTTTAGATATTATGCATGCATGAGCCCTTGTATTTAACCTACCTCATCTACATACTCGGTATATTTCTATACTGACGCATTTATGCTATGGTGTTCTATTTGACACCATAGGTTCAGAGGCACAGGATCCAGAGCTTCCTCAACATTTCAGTCCTATCCAGGAGCAGTAGCCATAGCTGTGAGTCCTCTTTTTTTCGTGGACGAATCTCAGTTTACTATTATTGCATCAGATTTTGTTTACTTTCAGTTAATGGAGTTAGTTGGGGACATGTCCCATCAACTCCACAGTTCAGATAGTTTAGAGGCTTTTCAGATGGATGTATTAGTATTCAGTTTTCAGTTTTGTGTATTCATAGATGTGTTGAACCTCATGGCTAGTTTCCGTATTTATTTCATATATTATACAGTGCACATGTATAGATATCAATAAAAGGCTTAGCTTGTGGTCCTTCGGTTCAAAAGAACCGTGTGACATCTCGAGATGGAATCTTGGGGCGTTACAACCATATACAACAAGAATTCACATATGCAAACTACCATCAATTACATGAATAAACATAAGTCTAAGTTGGAATCATCATTATTCATCATTAGGCAACAAAACCCATTTTTATTTGATTTCAAAACCACCATGTACACTTACTAATGCAAGTGTTAAATACACGGGTTTAGAGTTATTTAGAAAGGGGAAGAGGTACATGCCTTAAACAAGATAAATCACCAAGATCTTGACTTCACTTTGCCTCTTGAAAATCACCCTTGAAACCCTAGCCTCCAATCTTCCAAAGATAAGTTTGAAAGAGTGTTTTAGGGTCTTTGATTTATCCAAAATGGATGTTTAGAAGGCTACACACACTTATATAGTGAAAGGGATTAGGGTTTTTTTCAAGAGAAATGACCACAAGGCCCTTAGTTAAATGCTGCAAAATAACCCTGTCTAGGGGTACGACTCCCCTATACGACTTACTAGGGAATCATACCCTAGGGTAGCAGTGTTACCCTAACTCATACCATAGGATCCTCCTCGACCTTCTACATAGGTTTGGGTACGAGTGGACACCCTTAAGTCATATCCAAAGGGTACGACTCATGCCCTAACTATATGCATAACTCATACCAAAAATAGTCCACTTGAGTTGAGACTTCACTCAGTACGACTGAGTTGGGTACGACTCATATGCATTGGATATGATTGAGGGGTGGTCATGTCATATAGTAGATATTGTACTACCCTATCATGATAGTCAAGGTACGAGTGGGAGAAGGGAGGAGGATACGACTCGTATCTATTGGTATGACTCAAGCCCCTAGTCGTACCCACCCTAGTGATACCAAGAGATGAAGTTTTTCAATGGTTCTAAGTCTTGGTGTTACAAAAATAGCAATTAATCATTATGAACATTTAACAAGTCTTCTAAGTACTCGATCATTCCCCTAAAATGTGAAAACAACTAGTTATGGACTCGTTTGGGTATTTGATAGAGCACTTGGGATGCACACTATATTTTACTCAATTTCAAACATAATTTGAGTATTCAAGACTTCTCTGCATGTGTGCACACCATTTCTAATAGATAACCACCACACAAGGATGATTTAACAAACATTCTGTAATGAAAGACATAGTTTTAGGACTTCCCTATTTCATGCATTTTGTGGCCTATTTACAAAAAATAAAGTATGAATTAAAAGCACTTACCAGAGAAATTGATACAAGATAGATGCTACAATACTTTTGGATGCCCAACTTATGACCAGGAGTGGGTATAATTTGAGAGAAGATTTAGAGAGAGTGTGAGAAAATGGCAGACCTATGGTCTTTTTAAACAGATTTGACCGTGATCGTGGTCAAGAGTCTGTGATTGCGAACAGACGGGTACCGTGATCGTGGAGGCATGGGGCCCGTAATAGCGGTAACTGAGGGCATTTATGCACCTATATTTTCCCCTATTTATGTTTTTTGTCAGTTTGACACACTTCCCCCTATTCAGTTCACCATGCAAAAATTTTACACTTTCCCCTTCTCAAATTAATCAAAACCACTCTAAAGTGGCATAAATGCATGGATTAATCAATGAAAAAATTAAAATCTGTGCTACTAAATTAGAAATAAAGGATTCAAGCCACTTTCATGGCATTTATGGGTTGCCTTCCACATAGCGCCTTAGTTATCGTCATGGCATGTCATACTTCATCTTTTTCAAGTTAGATCCTCAAGGGACCCATCATTCACTTTCTCATTTTCAATATCAATAATCGATACCATTTGAAGCTCTATGGGTTGTTTCGTCATTTTGCATACTTAGAAGGACACTTTACTATCATGAACTCTAAACCTTATTTCCCCAAGATCTAAATCAACAAGGGCTATTTCGATCGCAAGGAAAGTTCTACCAAGGATAATAGGCACCTATTTGTCCATCTCACAATCAAGCACCACAAAATTCACTGGAAGGATGAATCTATCCACTGTCACCAACACATCAAACAAAACACCAACCAGTTTCTTAATAGATCAGTACGCCATTAAAAGACTCATCTACGTTGGAGTAGGGGTACTCAAGCGAAGACTCCGATATATTGCAAAGGGAATGATATTAATACTCGCACTAAGGTCACATAAAGATTTTTTAAACTTATGTGTCCCGATGGTGCATAGAATTGTAAAAGCCTCGGGGTCCTCCTTCTTTTCCACTATTGCACTACTCATAATAGCTATACACCCATGGGTGACTTCAGTGGTGTCACCTTAAACAAGATTCTTTATTGACAACAATTTTTCATAATATTAGAATACCCCGGGATCTCTTGGATAGCCTTGAGTAATGGGATAATTATAGAGAGGTTGCTAAGCATAACCATAAATTTCTTGAGATTATCATTATCCTATTTTCTCTTAAGCCTTTGTGTAAATGGAGGAGGTATTTGCATAGTGGGAAATGCATCACTTTGTGGCTCCTCATTATCGACCACCTCGTCATCAATTTCCACTGGCTCTTTTTCATCCCCTTCTTCTTGAGATTTCAGAGTTTTTTCTTTGTATTAACAACAACCTTTTTCTTTACATTTATGTGCTCAATGTTGGTCTATTTTTTACCTACACTTTCTCTCTTAACTTACCTCAAATGATCCCTGAGGGATTTTTCACTCCTAATGACTATTGCTAAAACTTGAGTATCATTTTTCGGGTTTATAATAGTGTCACTAGGAAGGTTCCCCTTTGGTCTAGAATTTACTTGAGATAACATTTGACCTATTTGCCTTTCCAATTTCTTAAGAGAAGCGGCGTCTCACAAACATTTGGTTGATTTATAAAAAGTCACCCTTTAATTCATGGACCATCTTGTCCGTTCCCTCCATGTTCATCAATATTCTTACCAAGACATCTTCGGTTTTGACTTTGTGAGGGTCGATTAGGTTTACTTCTTTGCTCATTACCTGTAATAAGGGGGCACATAACACTCATAATCACGGTCTTTGTCTCTCCAATCATGGTCATGTTCACAATCCATCAAACGTTGGTTCCTACCTTGCCTTTAATAGGCCAGGAGGGAACCCTAAGAATAGTTTGCCAAATACTGAATCTCTTCATCAAGTCTCTTGGCCACTTCCTCATCATAGGCCTTGGATTCCACGACATTCACTATTTTATGGGGTTCACCCATCACATGCTTAGTTAAAAGCTCCAATTGCATCATTATTTTTTCCATATTTTCCTCCCTTTCTTTATCTATCTTTTTCTGCTTTTTATCAATAGAGGAGATAGTAGGGGAGCCTTTTGGTACCTCAGCATCATGGGTATTCCACCCCTAGTTTTGTATAGTCACTTCCTCAAGCAAGGTTGTAGCTGCATGATAAGTCAAATTCAAAAGGGATCCCCCACCGCATTGTCTACTATGGTTTTGTTGAGTTGATCTAAGTCCTGATAAAAGATTTGGAGAAACATTTTCTCCAGGACCTCATGATTGGTACATTGCATGAGCTTCCCATTAAATATTTCCCACACCTCATAAAGAGGTTCTCCATTCAATTGAGGAAAGTTGATGATTTCATCACGCAATTGTAGCATCTTGGATAGTGGGAAATATCATTAAATGAAGGCAACAATAAGTTCATCCCATGAAGTAATTAACCCAGCTGGGAGAGAGCGAAGCCATAATACCACCTCACCCATTAGAGAGAATGGGAAGAGGGGCAACCATATGGACTCTAGGGTTATGTGTGCAATATCAAAGGGTACACACACTTCAACAAAATTCGTCAAATACAAGTTGGGGTCCTCATGGGATTGCCCTCCAAAAAGTCCCTTCATTTGTAGCATATGCATTATGACACTCGCGACATAAAAGACTCCATTCCCATGAGTAGGAGGGATACAGATGACACTTGTACGTCCAACATCATGGAGTTTCTCCTTGTCATCAAGAGGACCGTTGAAGGATCTGACATTACTTACATTGTCACTTATAGTTCCATGGACACTATGGAGATCATCTAAAAGAAAGCAAAAACAATAACGAAAATAATATACACCACTATGGGTATACCCTAAGTAAAAATCAACACCACACAAGTGAAAGCTAAATTTCACTCCTTGGCAATGGCGCCTTTTGATAACGCTCACCTATATCATTTAAATTGGTAGAGGAAGGTCATTGTCAATAGCTTAACTTATGTCGAGGTCGAATCCAGGAGGAGCAAACTTAGCTTTCTAGTCCTATGGGTGTTAATAGTTACTAAAAAGATACCTGTAATGTAAACAAAGTAAAATACATGATTTAGAATGGGGGTTGGTTTGAAACAAAGATTAATCAAAGTCTAGTCAAATCAACAAACTAAAGGCAACACTTGCAATTTAAAAATTCAATATGAGAAAGATCTTGAAATTATGTCTACCTAAGGTCAAGTTATGCATGGGTGCATGGTGATTTGATGCAAATTCTAGTCATTAACGATATGGTAGGCTCGGTTGAGGGTCCTTGAGGCTAGTTTGTCAACAAAACCTCAAGAATATCACCCATTGACCCTTTCGAGTACCTAATGAGTGTGTCTATTAAAACTACCTAATACCTCAATTGGGCATCCCTATTTCTAGAAAGATGACCAAGACATAGCCAACTCTCTACTCACTCTTATTTCTGAGATTGCAAAAAGAGATCAAACTACATCCATAATTGTCCACTATTGCTTTGTCACCCATATCCCTCTTTTAAGGATGACATGGGTTCCAAAAGTTCACCCATACCCTTCTTTTAAGGATGATGTGAGCTTTCAAGAACTTGGGGGTTTCACCCACAAAACCATTTTGGGTATTTTGGGTTTTCACCCACAAACCCTAATTAATTCAAACAAGCAATATTGAAACCCATCATAAACATACTAGAATCTACACAAATACATCACAGCCCATATATAATTAGACCTTAGTTCAACATAATCCCAAGACAAGAAAGTTTAGCTACTCATGAAGTAAAGAGAAAGAAATATACCATAAGGTTCATTCAAAGCATCCATGGCGATGGAAAATTAGAAGGTTCTTTCATTTAACTTCAATATTCTTTCATTTAACTTTAATATCACCAACTCTAAGTTGGAAAATTCAAACACAAAAGTTTCCCCAATTAGTACGGTTACAAATTCTCCAATATTCAATTGTTCAAAGTGTAAGATACCAAATGGGAAAAGATTTTAGCATTATAAGGGATTTGGGTCGGTTGGGCAAAATGACAAAACTGTCCCTAGGCATAAAACCCATCTAGCCATGATCACTGTAGCTTGTCCACGATCATGACAGTCGCGATCGCACTAAGAATACCATTATCACGGATGTTTGACCAATATTGACTAACCGTGATCGCTTCTCTCAGACCGCGATCGCGGTAATTGAGACTAAATTCTTCTCCAGGCCTTCTAGCCACACTTTTTTTTCTTTTTGATCTTTTTTACCTCAAATCTACATCATTCTTTCTCATCACCTGTAAGCGTGAAAAATGTGAAAATTAGTGCATTTAATCACAAATTTGTCTCATTCTTATGTTCTAATCATAGTAGTGTGCACAAATTTTAAATGCAAATGAGTGGTAAATTCACCACTCATTAGGCCCAAATCAGCCTTTTAAGTTGAGTAATTCAATACCTAAATTGTAGTAATTTTCAATGAGGAAGGATGAAATTTAACGGAAAAGATAATGAAAATGACCAAGGAGTGTTAAACTAGTTTACCTTAGCTTCGATGGATGATTACCCACACTTTCCCATGTTTTAAGTTATCAAAAATAGAGGAAAAGCCTAAAGAAATGAAGGGGAGATTGGGTTAAGAAGTTGATATAACATCAATGGTTGCTGCCAAATGGTCGTCGCTAAGAGATCACAAGGCCACTTAAATGGTTACCACTAAAGCGGCTACTAATACTTAAGCTGATGGTGTGGAATGACAGGGATTTCTAAAGAGGTAACTTGTTTGCTAAAGTGACATCAACTAAAGCAGACCTTGACCGCTAAAGTGATATATGCTTAAGTTATCCTTGACCACTAAAAAGAACCTCCGTTAAGTATCCAAGGTCAATAAAGTGACCCAGGGTTGATAAAGTGGCTCTTTGACTGCTTTAGTGGTTACACCAGATATCAGGCACTAGATTTTTGCTAAGTCTAATGTACTCCAATCAGGTTCGAAGATTCATTTGGAATCCCTTGTGTGCCATACCAAATTCAACATTTTAGACTCAACAGAGCCATCAAAACTTTCATTAGAGATTGTCTCGATTAAATATGTGTCCCACACCTATTTTCATTTTAACCAAATTCTACCCAATAATCCAAAATGAGTCCAGAAGTTTCGGGACCTGAACCAAGGGTCCCCCAGCCTAAATTCAATGTTCCAAAAATGATGTCATTGTCAGAATTTCCATTTGAGTCCATTTACTTAGATTTTTGGTCAAGAGAATACTATGCTTTCTTGCTTAGAAGGTTTATTTGATTGATTTATTGGGGACATAGTACTACTTACTATTATTGGTAAGTGTTTAATATTTTTCGTTAGTTGCTAAAATATGTTTTTAGTTGAAAGCATTGTCATACTGGGTTTGAAAAAAAGAATGCTATTCTTCAATATTTAATAGGCTGGACTGCATTGTTGAATGTGCTGACTTGCTAATAGCTGGAGACTAATTCTTGTCAGACAAAGCCACTCTCAACGAGGACCTTGAGACTGTTAAAAACATATTTTATTTTTGAGTTCCTACTTTAAGTGTGTATTTCAACATATTTATTACATATGTTGCAAGTACTTTTCTCAAAATTTTGGATGCACTCTCGCTTTAAGTAGCTGGAACCTCTAGGTAGAAAAGTTACACATATATCCTTGTTATGGCCGATACTAGTTTTTTTGAAGAGCTATGTACTTGCCTTAAAAAGACAAAAAATGAGAGAGAACTATTTTCTTCACATTGTAAAATTACATACTTTGAAAGTAGATATCTGTTATGTAGTTATCTCCTAGCTCTCAGTTTCTTAAAGTCCATACACAATGATTATGAAATTTTGTTCTTTTGATATCTATCTTTAAAGCTTTTAGCGAAACTCTCTCCTATGGAGGACTAGTGCCCTCATTAGGAACTTTACACTTTTATATTTTGGATAGTTATTCTAGACCTCAAAGGAGCAATAGTCGGTTCCTGCAGTTATCCTTGTTTGAGTTGGAGCGAATGAAAACCTTAATGCATAATTTCGGTATGTAATAAATCCACTACACGTCGAAATGAAATAGTTAAATGTTTCTATCAATGCAGATGTTGATATAATGGTTTAATATTATGAATTTTGTGTCATAACTTATTTATTTACAAGCATCTATTTATTATCTATTTCCACATGCTATTTTATAATTTACAGATTCTTCTGCCATAGGTTTTCACAGCTTATCCCATTTAGATTACATTTTCTTCTCTAGTTTACAAGTCACACGCTTATCAAGTTTATATATTTATAGGCGGGATTTTTTAATTTTATATTTGTAGCTCATCTGTTTACATGATTACATGCATTTCATGCTTATTTGACTGCATACTATAAGTTTCTATATGATTTGATTGTTGTTTAGATTTTGTATGCCTTGATACATATCTACTAAGTAGAGAGGTAAGACTTCGGAGTTAAGTTTATCTTAAGTTAGAGGCAAGTAGAGTGATCATTTAGATTGGATTGCATGACATGTTTCTATAATCCTAGGTACTTCTAAGAATGCAACTTCCGAATGTGGAGTATAAGGTAAGTTACAACCTTTGTTATAGCTATCATTTGATTATAAAGCCAAATGGAGCCTCGTGTTTTATCCGTTGAGCATTATATTTGGCGTGATGCTCTTTAAAGCATATTTATATGTATTATGGATAGTTGAAGGGTTTTACATAGCCCTATTTATAGGAGAAACTTTGTTAAAGTTTTTAGAAAAAAATTGAGAGAGCCAAATTTTAAGACCTTTAGGTGGGAAAAGTAAAGTGAAAGTTGTAGTGGGTGGTCTCTGAATGTCTTGGCTAACTATATGAGTCAAATTTATCTACAAGTTTCATTCGAGGGTGAATGAAAATAAGGGGGGGAGATTTTAACACTACGAAAAAATTTGATTTTCTAAAACCTTGAGCAAATGTAACTTTTAGTCTGTAAAGAGTTACCTGATGTACTGTATCCCAAATAAATGATCACTGAGGGTACTTTGTAGTGGTGTATATAATTTGATAATCAAGAAATTTAAATAGTGATCTCAATTCTAAAGTCCTAAAAAAATGGGAGTACATGAACCCTGCAAGTGATGACTTATATGAATTTTGAGGTATGCCTATATGTACTATTGAAGTTTTGTACAACTTATATATTATACTATTTATATGCTGTTGGTTATAAAAAGGATAGCAATTACTATCGTCCCCCTATTTAAGTTACTTACAATTAGAACACTTGGGCCCTTTCTTTTACTTTCCTTATATTCACAGAGATAATTAGGTGAAGTAAGTATACTACTTTAGCTAGAAAGTTCTTCCAGAAATAAAATGAGTGCCCATTTATCATCCTCTTCAGAGGTATAACGTGAGGCTCATAGTTATAAAGAAAGAAGTGTTTTGTTCAATTGAGTAGCTCATGTCGATTCCAAATTACTAAGCGATTGTTAGTGTTTTTCTAATAATTTTGGAAATATTTCAAGAACTCAAGTTGGAGGTTAAACTCAAATAGGTAATTTCTCTACCTCAACTCAAATTTAGTTATGTATTATGGATTTGGGATATTGTATAAGCTAGTAATCGCCATTTAATTTGAATTTCATGCTAGTTCTTGAAATGTGTCTTGTTAATGAGGATTTTTTTTCTAGAGTAAAAAAATGAATTATGATTAAAAAATGAAGTTTTCGGGCATTGCTATTGACGGGAAAGATTTGATATCAACCTTTATAAATTTAAAAATAAGAATTCTCCCCGAATAATTATTAAGGAATTTGATTAATTTTAGGCTTCAAAAAGAATATTGAAATGTGTTGTTAGATGAACTTTTTATTATTGATGAACATTTCTGTGTATTATATATGTAGTTGATTGTGTTGGAATGATTACTCATCGATTTTTATTGGTTGGTTGCACAAAGACTGCACCTAGGAGGGTTGCGTTGTAGGAAAATCTTGATACCATCGTTAGCTAGTGAGACATCCAAGTTATGTAAAACTAAAACTTCTTCTTTATAAAGTCACATATTTCTACGGTAAGAGTCCACATGAGTTGTTTGATTACTTATATAAATAGAGCTTTCGTGTGGTACATTAGGTACATGACTACATATTCCCCGTATGTCTGTGTGTTCTTCCTATTTGAACTTGTCTCCATACTTCCTTTGTCTATCTGCTGATGTCATAATATTGATATACTCCTTGTTGGATCATGGATCTATAAAGTTCTAACATGGCTATGTTCATGCCTTTCTGAAATAGTTAGAAGTCACGTGTGCATATATTTCATGTTATAAACTAGAAGAAATAGCCATAATATAGTTGGGCTAGTATAGTTGATCACATATCCACATGTTATGATATGATATAAAGATCTATCCTTTACATAGCTCAATACTACTAGACAAGTTAACCACATATGGGAAATACTATTTGAACGGCTAAACAAGAATTGTCATAACATACCTACATAGGACTACAATGCATTAATTAATAAAAGTTAACCACGAGAGTGTATTTATAGGTTTGGTTTGGCACACATGAGCGATGTAATTCTATGCAAATAATCGAGACCATACCATTATAGTGAGCCCAAACACAATGGCATATCCACCCTTGTGGCATCATTTGTATTTGGAGTCAGCTAGACTATCATGTACTAGTACCCCCGACTCAAGCAAATATATGGCACATATAGCCTATGGGCAGACCCTCATAATGAGCCCACGGAGGGGGGGGGGGAGGGACTTAGCCTGTATCAGACTGCGATTATAATTGTACACATAAAACCATAGCAATGAGTATTTGAGCAACATATGTTATATAGTTGACACAAATTGCTTTTGATAGGCCATCATACGATTATTTATAGTAAAGATAGTAAAAAAACATCACCGAGGAAAATTACTTGGCAATTCATAAATGATGAATTACTCAGAAGATATCATAGGATAAGTTAACAAGGTAAATTCATAGACTCATAGGATAAGTTAACAAGGTAAATTCATAGACTATCATTCTGTATTGCATATCTATTGCTTTTACCCTCAGATAGGAGTTTCTAGTATTCGATTGCATAGTCGCTCATTTGGTTACTTGATTCATTGAGCATTCTTATATGTCGGCATGTTATTTTGTCTGCTTTACATACTAGTACATATTGTATATGTACTACCGTCCCTTTGTTGGGGGCACACCTTCTTTATAAATGCAGGATTAGGTCCGCAAATGAACATACATCCATGTTAGGTTCCTTTCCCTCCTCAAATGGTATGTTGGTGAGCTCAATCTGTACCTGGAGCCAAATTATGTCTAGTACCTTTGGCTATATGTATAGGTTGTCAGTTGAGTACGTCATGAGCTATCTCGACTAGTTATTAGTAATACAATATTGTAAACTCTTTAAAGGCTTCCTAGACACTATATAGAGTCATGTTGTATATTTTTTATGTAGATAACTCTATAGTATGTGTACGGAACTTACAATAGATTTTTTGCTCATTTATTATTCTATAACTTTACTTAGGTCATAGATTGTTTATACAATAGATATTGATATGATTCTTGTCCGCACAAACCATTTTAGGGGTGTGACATGCTTCTTGTATTAAATTAATCCAATCAACATCTTTTAGGGCCTCTTTTACATTCTTAGGCTCAATTTGGGATAAAAAGGTTGAAAATGCTATAGCTTTCCTGGCTTTAGCTCTTATTTTGACTCATGTTTGCAAGGGTGTAGGCAGATTTTAAAGGGATGAAAGGACTTATATCTCTAATTTTTTGTTCCGAGATTGATACCACTGGGACCAGGTCCCTATGAATTTTGACTAGCTTCCTCTAGTTTTTCTTCCATAGCAATTGGGATCCGTGCCTAAGTTTTTGGATTACCATCAGTTTCATCACTCTCATCTGCATCATTTATCCTCTAATTATCATCTTCAGTAGTATCATCCCTTTGAATAGGAATGAGTTCTTCAACTTCTGAATCTTAACCATAACCTGGGTTTATTTGATTTCCAAACTCATCAAAGATCACATGAATACTTTTTCCAACACACAGAGTTCGTTTATTAAAGACTCTGTAAGCCTTGCTTGTTGAAGAGTAGTCTACAAACACTGCTTCATCACTCTTGGAATCAAATTTTCCAATTCTTTTTTCCCATTATTTAGCAGAAAGCATTTGCATCCAAATAGTCTAGATTAGGCTTTATATTGAATACCAACTCATATGGAGTCTTATTCAGAAGTGATCTAATCACACACCTGTTAGTCACATAACAAGTAGTATTTACTGCTTTAGCCTAGAAAATCTTTGAAGTCTATTATCAATTAGCATAGTCCTAACCATCTCTATCAATGTTCAGTTTTTTCTTTCAACAACACTATTTTGTTGTGGAGTTCTACGAGCAAAAAAGTTGTAACTTATTCCACTCTCAACACAGAATTAATCTACTTGAGAATTATAAAATTTAGTACCATGGTCAGACCTAAATTGAACAATTTTGCAGTTTAGCTTCACTTGGATTTTTCTTGGAAAAGGCCACAAGAACCCAATATGTTTCATCCTTGGTCCTTATAAACATTGTCCAGTTGAACCTGGAGTAGTCATCTACAACAACCAACACATATTTCTTGCCTCCTCTACTTTGAACTTTAATAGGTCCACATAAATCCATGTGTAGTATTTCAAGAGGTCTGGAAGTACTTATTTGTTTCTTCAATTTGAAGAAAGATCTGGTCTGGTACCTTGAACACAAGCATCACAAACTTTGTTTTCTGGAAAGTTCATATTTTGTAAGCCACGGACTAGGTTCCTTAAGATCAACTTGTTTAGCAAAGAGGAACTTACACGTCCCAGTCTTCTAAGCCATAAGTCAACATCTTCACTTTGAGCTCTTGAACAAGTTAATTCCCCATAACCAAAAAATCCAGATCAGCTACATACATATTCTTTATCCTTTTATCTTTGAGAACAATTCTTCCATATTTTATGCTTGATACAGTACATCCACCAGATGAGAATTTTACCTTATTTGTTTTTCATAAATTTGAGATACACTTAGAAGACTGTATTTAAGACCATTCACATAATACACATCTTCTATTGCATGATGAGGTGATTTCCTAATCTTTCTAACACCTTGGATATACCACTTTTTACCATTTACAAAAGACACACCTTTCCTTTAAAGTTCCTTGAGAGGGAGAAAACAATAAACCCTCCTAGTTATGTGTCTTGAACAACCACTATCCATAAACCAGTTTTTTGTGACATCCCTTTTTTTTACCACATTTTCTTCTTTATCTTCAGTAGTGGCCATTAGAGAGCAATAGGAACCTGAGATTACTTTTTTTCTCACTATGTTTTAGCATGAAACCATCTCCACACTCTTTGTCTTTCTTAGATTTATTTGAGGAGTCTTCCCATGCAACTACCACTTTCTTTATTATACTACTAGCTACATCCTTTTCTCTTAATTTTTTAGGATTTTGATCATTCTTTGGAATTTTGTAGTTTCTCATGTATGCTTCAAAGCTACCACCTTTGTGACAACCTTTAGTTTTACAATTTCTTTTGCTAAGCTGACCACCCTTTTTAATAGCTCTAACAATACTTATTGCCAAAAGTGCAATATCCATTTCTTTTTCATCTGGGTCAGACTCTAAAGTCTTTAAGGTCAAGAATCTCTCACTTTTTGCTTCCTTTATTTCCACCCTATTTCATTTATAGAAACCATGATGACCAGAACACTCTAGGTATGAACCTTTTAGAATGAACATGCTCTGATACCAATTGTTGGAACCCTTGGGGTTCGTATCACACGGTGAGGGACAAGGTCCCTCAAAGTCCATCACAAGTGATAAAATAGTAAAGCAACTATTAGGTGTTGGAAAATTAAAGGCAATGCAGGAATAGTAAAAACACAAGATTTTAACATCGAAACCCCCCTTTCTTAAAGAAAGGAAAAACACAAGATTTTAATGTCGAAACCGTCCATTCTCAAGGAAGGGAAAAACCACGTCTTTCCCTCACAAGAACTCCAAAATCCACTTTAATCAAACTCTTGATTATAGTAATTAATGAACCTAACTCTAGGTTCCTTTCGCTTGTATTAATTCTACTACAAGCTCATTTTGACACCTTTGGCAAGGACCCTCTACACTGACTAACTCTAATCAATATCAAACTTAGGCAACTCTACCTAAGCACTCCCCACTCAAAGAGAAAAAGATCATTACTCTTATATCACGAGTAATTCATTTAAAAGTCAAACTCACTCAAGAAAAATTTCTATTTAAGCACAAATAAACAACTAAGAACTTTAGTAGTGTTGAAATATGTTTTTTGCTGCCTCTCTTCACTCTTTGTATTTTCCAAAAACTATTTGATGAAGAAGCCTCCCTTTCCTTTTATAGTTGGGTAATGATTAGGACTAAAATCTCATTGGACTAGGTGTCCTAATTGCTATAAGCAACAACTGCAAGTTTGTTACACAAGAGGACAATACTGTGTAGATATATGTGCCACCTGTACTGTACCACGAACATCTATGGACCTGGTCCCGTCCAATTAGTTGCTCATCATCAAAACTATATATATCACAACTCATACCTAAGGCACTCCCTAGACCTACAACAAACCTCTCCACGGTCCAAACATTCCTATGAGACTCTCTAATGTACTGCCTCTACTGATATAAAAAGTCATATAGCTTAAAGATCTAGAACAAATTCTCTATAATGTATGATAATAACTCTGCCCACTGTTGCCACCACAACTGATTTGATAGGTAACTATACCCTAAGATACTATGTGTACAAAATTGATAGACTACAAATAATATTGATCCTGCTGGGAGGATCCCTACTCCCAAACGGACTACTAATAACAGTGTTCTAATGACATGACCTCTTACTGCCGCCTCCATATGTATCAATACATGCCTTTTCTATTATCCTCACATGATCAACAACCTGAGAAAAAGATGACCTAGATGCTATCAAATGCTCTGACTCTAAGAAAAGTGGCAAAGTTAACCCTCTAATAAATCCATGCACCATTTTATGCTCTGAAAGATATAGTTCATGAGTATGTGTGGACCACTCAAGAAACGTCATATTATACTCTAAAATCAACAAGGATCAATATTGAACACCAATAAATCCAACTCTTATTTGAGAACCACTCATTGTATCAAAAATCATCTCTGGCTATGACGTACCCATAAAAAGGATTAGGATTCCTAACATAATATCCAACAAGGGTGAGGCGATCAAAAACTCTATTGGAGCTTGGGCTAGCCCCAAATTCTCTGGTTGACACTAAAGATCCTTAACATTAATCTCTAACTACTATAATGCGTTAAAACTCTAGTGACACGAGTAGAAATTTCATCCACATCTATCAATAACCTCGTGCCATCTATCTAGGAAAGAATGGAGTCAAAGAAAGTACTAGAGGTTCATATAAATATTAAAATACAACAAGGAGTCAAGAATAGGATTTCCTAAGAATGCCCTAAAGCCTTCTAAAGATAGGATACAAGCATCTCCATAATAATCCACAAAACTCTACTAGACACTAAGCTATTGTACCAACACACCAGTAAAACTAGATTTGATACCAATTTGTCATGACCTAATTTCTTAGGTCGTAATTGAACCTACTATAACCCACTAGTAGGTAAGCCAACCCATAATTTGAAACAACTAGTGACGGGCTATCAATTGAAATAAAACAAACAACGGAAAATAATCAAATAAAGAGATTAATATATATTACATCCTGAGACTTGATGGAGTCAGTATAAGAGCTTCAAATATAATAGAAGCAAAAAGAAAAATACGAAATAAATACATTTACAAAACATCTTCAAAATACAAAATAAAGATTAGTCTAATGGATATGAGGGAGAGCAGGAATACTCTGAACACAGGACCTCACCCTAAATCTCTAATGCAAAGATGCTCCACATGATGCACACATCAATGGTGAGACCTCATACTATGTTCTATAGGCTATAGAAGTATAGTATGAGTACTAAACACATGGTACTCAATAGGCATCGACCGACTGAGCTCTAAAGATAATTCAAGCATAAATAATTTTTAAAGCAAGAATATAACTACATATAGCTATTTAAGAAACTAAACATAATAATATCAGTGGAACTATACTGTAATTTACCATAATAGAGAAAAATTACAAAAAATATACCGACAATTGCAAGTACTAATTCATAATCAACCTTGCACGAAATAATCATAATAATCAACAATAAAGTATTCAATTAGTCTAGACAAATAATAACCTAAATGGACCCCCATAATCCCAAAAGGTTCAATTAAACACTCAGCAAACAACAACCATTGTTTATACCTATACAACCCTATAAAGCCAATAGATATAAGCACCAAATAATTATACTGGTGATACACAATTTATATGAATGAATGCAACATAAGCAATAGTAAACTATGTCAAATCTATGATCCGTAACATAATAAGTATATAAACTTTCTCTAGCTTTGTAGCTCATAAAGACAGGACCTATGTCGACTATCCTTTCCTGAAACTTTGTCTCACAGATGAAGAGACCCATAGAGGACTTAGGATATCCGTATACATATCCTGGTCTCAAAATAGGAATTCTAATAACTATCATAATCCATATACTCCATCTAGTACTAGAGAGATATATAAGTATAATAAGTGCACAAACTTAAACCATGACTAAAAGAGTGTAAACTTGTAAATCCATTATCCAAGATTTATTTTGGGACTAAATCAAAATAATAGCATAGAAACACTCAGAATTTCTCTCAATTGAGGTAAATGGCTGTGATAAGAGAGTGGATTACTAATGGGCTGGAATCAATCTTGGATTAATTTCCAAAATAGCACATTTAGTTCTTAAAGCTCACAATTCATTAAATGAGGTGGTACAATTTTTTTATAGAATAAATCCATTTTTAAAGTGAAAAGTGGGCATGAATCCCTTTTTAGAAAAATAATATTATAAAGAAAGTAGACCAACGCCAACCTTGATTTCGAATCGTAATTCTTGAATAATCCATAAACCACTTGCCTTTCCTCTACGATCTCAAAATGTCACCAAAATATCTCTATGCTATCAAAATAATTATCTATATCATCAATAGGAGTAAAGTAATACACATATTACATTGTAAAACTCCTAGTCTGTAATTGAGTCAATGAAATTCCAAAATTGAATCTATAACGAGGTCACTCGAAGGACAAGGAATGTGTTCTTAAAAGTTTAACACAAATAGAGTATGCATTACGGCCCAAATCAACTCTAAAAGTTGAGGAATTAAAGACCTAAATTTGAGGAATTTATAATGATAATGATGGAATTTGATGGAATAAATAATGGGAAATGACCAAGGAGTGTTGAACTAGCTTATATTATCTTTAATGGATGATTTCTTACACTTTCCTATGTTCCAAGCTCTTAAAAATGGAGAAAAGACCTAAATAAATGAGGGAGAAATTGAGTGAAGAAGATGATATAACACCAGTAGTTGCCATTAAAGAGGTTACTTAGCTGCTTAATCAGCTACCACTAAAAAGGCTACTGTCTACTTAAATAGAGGGTAAGGAAAGGTAGGGATCACTAAAGTGGCACCCTGTCTACTAAAGCAATGTCTACTAGACCTTGATCGCTAAAGAGACGTTCACTTAAGAAGACCTTAATAGTGTAGCTAAGGCTACTAAAGCAGATTAGTGTTGCTAAAGCAACTATCGCTATAGTGGCTCCTTGACCGATTTAGCAGTCACACTAGATATCAGGCACCAAAATTTGGCTATATCCAAGTACACTCTTACCAGGTGCTTGAGATTCATTTAAAACCCTGTGTGCACAAACGAACAATGCCACTATATGAAATTTAACATTCTAGACTCAACTAAACCATCAACACTTTTATCTAAGATTATTTAGATTAAATATGGGTCCCATACCTGGTTTTATTTTTACCAAATTTTACCTAATAGCCTAAAATAATTCTAGAAGCCTTGGGATCTGAACTAAGGGCCCCCTATCCTAATTGTTTTGAGTTGATGGCACTGTTGGAATTTTCATTCAAGACTATTTACTAGGAGTTTTGGTCTGATACCAATTTCATAACAACAAAAGCTCCAAATTAGGGAATTGAGCCTAAAATCTAAATAAACTGTTTGATAATTGAATCAACAATTTTGACAAGTCATAAAATACCTATATCCACAGTCGGAAGGCTTGAATCATTGGACATATGCTGAAATTGAGAAAATTACATTGAGGGTCATTACACAAAATGAGTCTAAATATATAAGACTAAGATGGTTGCTTAAAGGGACAAAAAATAGGGCGAAGACATCAATTTTTAACAAATGCAACACCTGAAGTGTTGCCTTAATGCAAAATTAGCTTTAAATATTTTTCAAGTTATTAGAAAATTGGCCAATGATGCGGCTTGGGGAATCACCCATGTCCTCGTCCATTGTGATTTTTAGGCCTAATTTTGCCTAGTCTAATTTTTAAAGGGAAAACTTATTTTAAAACTTTTAGGACTCTATATATACCTTCTTTAATTCCTTTGTAATCATTATTCAAGTCTAGAAACTTAGAGAAGAAAGGAATAACATGTTTTGTAAGGTTTTTACTTTATTTTCCCATTCTTTACTCATTATAGATCTAGTTAATAATGAAATCTATTTCCTCTAATCAATTCATAAGTATCTTAACTTTTATTATCCAGGATTATGGTTAATACAAGAAAGTTGTGGTTTGATTATTGTGCTAATTAGTTTTGATTTCCAATATTGAGTTATTTATCTTTTCTTGATCATAATTATTTGGTAACTTGATAAATTATCAAACACTATCTATGGTGCATAGATTAAACTATAAATAGGAAATTTACATACGTATAAATAAAGGTAGGGCTTGATTAGGAACTCTATAAGGAAAGGGGAATGATTCTCTAACATGAATAAGAATATACCTGTTAGCCTTACCAAGTTGATAAGAAGAGAAATCAGATACACCTCACTATTGATCAATCACTATAGGAATATAGGCATTAGGAATAGTTGATGAGGCCTAGAGTTGTTGGCAAAATGCTCAACTAGTAACTGAAAAAATTAATTCAACATAAGGTTTGATAACTCAACTGGATTACCAAAATAACATAACCTTAAATCTGCTCTTTAATCTGAATTTTGAATTACTAAATGATCTTATATGGATTTATGCACATAAGTGTCATTATCTATGTTTGTTCAGCTTTATTTTTAGGACTTCTTATGTACTTATTGAGTGAGTCATTGTATGAATGAGCATCTAATATTTATTTATAGGTTTGTAGTCTTTAACGTGTGTTCATAGTGAGTTTTGACTCAAAACATTAAGTTAAAGTTAAAATGCAAAAACTAGAACTCTTAGATTGAGTTTAATGAGTTTTGAGTTAAAACATTAAGTTAAAGTTCAAACGTGAAAACTAGTCCTTTTAGCTTGAGCTAGGTTTCTTTCTAGTTTATCGTGGTGGAATCTATGCTGTTTTGAGCTATAATTTGTGATGTTATATGTTATAGGATGCTTGGTGAGTTGATCAATATGATTTATGGATTATATAAAAGCTATAAATAAATAGTAAAATTCACCACAAATCTTGGATTTGAAGGACAAATGCAATGGAGTTGTCTTGAAGAAATTTGGATTTTTTTGACACATTGGCGTTCTACGCTGCCTAGATGACATGATAAGGGTGTCACACCCTTGGTAGAATTGTAAAATGGCACAAAATAGTGTGCCTCCTGATATTGGCATTTCACGTCCCCTAAGCTACATGATAGGGGAGTGGCACAGAGGCTAAGTTCAATTCTGCACTTTGGTCCTAGTATAAATAAGACACTTAAGCATTCTTGTACACACCTTGGATGACCTTATGGCTTAAATATAAATTGGAGAAGTATTCAATTAGGGTTTTTGTTTCTATTATTTAGTTGTTTTATGTATTATAACATAGATTAATCTATTGTCATTATGTGTATGTCCACGAGCGGCTAAATACTTTTTTTGGGGTTAAGGCGAAGAACGTGATTAATATGTTATGGATTGAATTGGTTTTTATTATTTATCATTTTTGTTTTTTTTACCCCTTTTTTCACTAAAATACATGCTTAATTCTATCTTGAGCCCGAAAAGAGGAACAATACGATAGAACGTGGGATAGACAAGATAGGATTGTAATCTCAATTGAATGATGTTATGATTTGAATTTAGGGTAGGAATATAACTAAGTGAACAAATTGGATCAATTAAAGGATATAATATGAATGCATTTAACTTAGTTCTCGCATCCCTGCTCAATGGTGTAGTTGTGGGGCTAAGTTAGATAATTGACTAGAGGTTTGGAAGACCATAGTCATAATATCAACCCCATGGACCAGCAACCAAGATAAGTAACCTACAAACAAAGTTACATGGATTAGTACGATTGTTTGTAGTGCCTTAAATTTGGCTTTCTCCTTATTACTATCCAAGAACTTTACTTTACCGCATTGTTTTAGCTTGCTTTTATTCTTAAACATTAAATACTTGTATGGTTACTTTTGCAATTATTTAATCTTTAAAGTGAGAGTAGATTGAGATAATTGTTAATACTAGTCCCTTTGGTATTGATATGTGGCTTTTCATAAGGCCACTATATTACTTAGGAGGACCTTGTACACTTGCGTGTGCGCTTGCACGTAATAATTTTTTGGTGCCATTGCTGGGGATTTGTATGTTGGAAACTACTTTAATTTTAGTTTTGATTTTTGATTTCTTAAGTGCTAATTACTTTATCTTAGCTTCTTAATTTGTAGGCATAGGTTTCTAAAGCTGGTAAGCTACCAAGGGATAGGGAGTTGGTTGAACCAGACCCCGAGCCTGAGCAGTGCTTACACTAACAAAGGAGAGAAGTAGTACTTCTCTAAAGTGTCCCTCAAATTCAGCAAATGAAAGATCATCCTACACCCATGGATGAAGATCCACCAGCTCTCAAGATCATACACAAAGTGGCCATCCCACTCATAACTAATGTGACCACTAATATTCAAATATCCGCTGTTGGAGGTAGATTTGAGTTAAAATAGAACATGGTGTAACTTTTGCACAACAGCGGGTAGCTTAACGGCTTGTAACATGAGGATCCATAAGTTCAATTGTAGAATTTGTTGTAGATCAGTGATAAATTCATACACATAAGGGTATCCACTGATTATGTGAGGTTGGCACTCTTCGTATTCTTACTTTTGGGGGAAGAAAAGAAGTGGTTTATTTCTGAGCTGACAAATTCCATCACTACATAGGATGACTTGGCTCAAAAATTCCTCATCCATTTCTTCCCATCTAAAAAGAATATAAGATTATGCAGTGAAATTTCAAGCTTTACGCAAAAGTTGGATGAGAACCTATATCATGCTTGTGAGAGATTCAAATCTCTTTATTGGGACTATCCACTTCACCAATAGTCCAATAAGGTATTAGCTCACACCTTTGTGGAACCTCTTGACCATAACACAAAAATTTTGCTATATTCAGCTGTAGGTGGTCAAGAACAGGAAAAAACTTATGATGAGCTCTATAACTTGTTGAACTGCATTACTCAAGGAAGACCTAACTATCATGGTGACATATCCAGAATCTCAGTGAAAAAGGTTGAAGGCATAATTAAAGTTGATTGCATCAAAGCCTTAGCCACACAATTGTTAGCTATGTAGAATCAAATGATGACTTAATTCAGCAAATTGCGTATGAGCCAATCTCCAGCTCAAGTCAATACAATGCAATAGACCTCAGGCTGGTGTGAGATTTGTATCAATAGTGGCCACTCTGTAGACTTGTGTGTTACAAATCCTGAATTTGTGAACTTTTTGGACAATGCACATAAGCCAACTTATGCAAATGCCTATAACTAAAAGTGGCAGACTCAGCCCAGTTATACACGGGTCAATAATTTTAACTAGTAGTTCCAACAATAGCACAATACACATGCCAGTAACCATGAGGAAACTTTAAAGAAGATCTTGGCCAAGCAAGAAAAATAGATGATAAGATAAAAAATCAGCAAGTGGCTCAGAAGCAGCTAGAGTAATAGTTATGAAAATTAGCCAAGCATAAAATACCAGGACTCAAGGTGGTTTTTCAAATGATAATAGACCTCTAAAGCAAGTTATAGCAATTACTTTGAGGAGTGGTAAGGAGCTTAATGACAGGATTCCAAAGATAAATCCGAAGGTACAAGCAAAATTAATTGTTCAACAAGTTGCATACAAAGATATTGATAATTAAGAAAGTCTGAGTACCCAAAAACAAAGGATGTTGAGAAAGTGCAGGAAATCCCACCACCACTATTCTCGTAGAGGCTAGAAAAGGCCAAAGAGGATGCTTGTTTCAAGTAATTTTTTGAATCATTCAGAGAACTTTACATCAATTTGCCTTTGTTAGATGTTTTATAGGGAATACCTAAGTATGGTAAGTACTTGAAGGATGGGGTAACTAATAATATTAAGCTGTAGGATATTGAGATGATGGCACTTATTGAGGAATAAAACTCAGTGGTGATAAAAAAAGATGCCCAAGAAGCTTAAGGACCCAAGGAGTTTCACCCTCCCCATACAAATTGATGACAATGATGTGGTCCATGATATGAGTGATTTTAGGGCTAGTATAAACTTGATGCACCTATTAGTGTTTAATACCCTATGTTTGGGTAAGCTAAGACCATGCTCTGTGGTGCTTCAGATGGCAGACAAGACCTAAGTCTGTCTTGAAGGAAGTATTGAGGATGTGCTTATAAAGGTTGGTAATTTCATTATCCATTATAACTATATTATTTTGGATTATGAGGTAGATAATAGGGTACTAATCATTCTAGGACATCCATTCTTAGCAACGAGAGGAGCACTGAAAAATGTGAGAGAGGGTACTCTCAAAATAAGATTTGATAACAAAGAGTTGGTTTTTAAAGTCTACAAACCACTCAATCCACCTACCCATTATAAATACTTATGCATAATAACTGCTATAGAACTGCATGAGTGTGGGGTGGTGAAAAGTGCACCACAAAAAACCTTTTTAGACTCTCTCATATATTTTCCTAATCCCCCAATAATACTCGAAAGGGTAAAGTTGAAAAAAGAAACAAAAAAGGCTATTAGTGAAAAAGATGATGACCTGGAGAGTGCACACTCAAGAGGTTAGAAATAAGTAAGAAGATGGCCTTCGAGTAGGAGGAAAAAGAGGAAGGAAAATAATAGAGATGCAGTGATATGGGTCGTGCTGCAACACTATTAGGCACTGCTTGAGAGGAAACCTAAGTTAAGGTAGGTGTTTATTTTTGATTGTTAGTTTTTAGTTTAAGCATTATTTATTCTTATTGAATCACAGGTTGTTGGAAAGTTTGAGTATAAAAAATTGGAGCTAAGAAGCATAGCAAAGCCTAAGTGTGGGGTTGTCAAACACTCTTCATGATAAGAGACGCTACTAGATAGGCCTAGATGTCTTAAGGAATATTTTTATCCTTAATTTTGAGTTTACTTTGGGGAAAAAGTAAGTTTTAAGTGTGGGGTGGGGAAATTCCCATTGTTTTGGGCAAGGTGATGTTGTAGAGTCTAAATTCTTGGTTTTTTTCCTAGTTTTTGGATTGAATTTTGAAAGATTTGAAAAAAATACAAAACAATTTTCTTTTTAGTTTTTAGTTTGTTGGTGTCAGTTTATTAGGTGCACACTTCACCTACCCCATGGTTGTTCTTTTCGATTCTTTTCTACGGGGGCACCCTTTGAACTAGTATCCTTTTTCTTCTTAGGAGTGAATTTTAAATTTGTGTTATGAAAGTGAGATGTTCTTGTTAGTGTTATGTATGATTGTATGATCCAAGGTGTATTGGTTGTAAAAGCATGCTATTTGTGTGAATAACTACTTTTGACATACCTAGGCTCTTATTTTTTGTGACTCTTGTACATTGTTCGTTTAACGTTGAATTCATGTGGTTTCTTGGTTTATAGTCTATGATGATTCTACTTGATTTGATTAGGTTCTATGTGTGAGTGAGGATTTTGTGTATTCCTTTTTACATGTTGATGTCTAAAACTTGCTTGGAGTGTGTGCAAAGAAAAATAAGAAGTGAAGGTTTAGGAGATGATATAGGCATTCCTTGGATACCCATATTTATACCCTATGTTAGCTAAACTTGTGCATAATTCTAGTTAGTGCCATTGAGCCTTTAGCCTATGTTATTTGGTAGATTCACATGCAGCCTATTCTTTTTCTTTGGTTTGACATTAATTTTATCCAAAGATCTTAAGCACTTTAGTTTAGAATTAATGAGGATAAGGAGTAAGAAAAATAAGCAGAAATAAGGAGAAAGTAAAGCCCTAATATATTAGCTATTGGTGTTGAAACAGTTATGAGTTGTGATGGGGTGTTATGTCATCAAAAGATAGAACACTGTGCAAAATTCTAATAAAGTTTTGATGAAGCATACTCCCTACTATGTATATGTGAACTAACTTAATGAGATAGGGTAGAACAAAAGAGAACGGGAAGGTAGAGGTGGTCAAAAGTGTGGTTGTTAGAGATTGATCTTAATGCACGTGTGATGTATTAAAGCGCTTAGGGAATATAGTCAATATTATTGGCCAAAATAGTTCCTACCTGTCCCCCTAGACTACATTACAACCCTCAAAGTCCTATTTGATCCTGAGCCTTAATATTTTTATATTAGTGGAGTACTACACTAAGGGCAAGCCTATTATGGTTTATATTTTGTAAATTATGAATTCATTTGGAGAGAGAGAGTAATTTGATTCTTATATCCATTCTTGTGATCAACTGCATCTCTATAAGTGAATATAGGTAACTCTCTTTTCATGAGGACACATGTTTAATGTTAGTTAGGTGATTTTTATGAGCTCTTGTTTGAGTAATATGCATGAGTTTTCCAACTTGTTGAGTCAATTGCTTAGGTTGGGATGTTTTGGAGTAGTATTCTTGAGCTTTCAATTATATATATCATGCTTGTATGTGACACTTGCTATCTGTGTAGTCATTGAAGTGCTAAGCTGAGTGTATTGCCAATAGTAGTAGTATTGGAGTTTTTTCATGATCTTGATGCTTTAGTGAAGAGTTGTTCGAGCATGAACAAGACTTTAAGTGTGGGATGGTGATCTTAGGTGGATTTATGCACCTAAATGTTATTATCTATGCTTGTTTAGCTTTGTTTGAGGACTACTTGTGTGCTTATTGAGTGAGTCTTTGCATAAATGAGAATATAAGTGTTTACTTATGTGTTTGTAGTGTTTAAATTGTGTTCATAATGAATTTTGACTTAAAACATTAAGTTAAAGTTAAAATGCAAAAACTAGTACTCTTAGCTTGAGCTAGGTTCCTTTCTAGTTCATCGTGTTAGATTCTATGTTGTTTTGAGCTCTAATTTGTGGTGTTTGATGTAATAGGATTCTTTGTTAGTTGATCAATATGATTTTTGGATGATATATAAGCTTGAAATCAATAGGAAATTTCACCACAAAGCTTGGAATTGAAGGACAAACAAAATGGAGTTGGCTTGATGAAATCGGGAATTTTTGGACACATGGGCATGCCACACTACCTAAATGGAGCGACAAGGGCATGGCACACACTTGGTTGCATTTTTGAAAGGTAAAAAACAAGTTTATTCCATGATATTGTCATACCACATCCCCTAAGCTCTTTGATATGGGCGTGGCAAGGAGGCTAAGTTCAATTCAGCACTTTGGTCCTAGTATAAATAGGACACTTAAACATTATTGTACACACCTTGGATGACTGTAGGCCTTCAATATACTCAAGAGAAGCCTTAAATTAGGGTTTTTATTGATTTAATTTAGTATTTTTATAGATTAAAACATGTATTCATCTATTGTGATTATGTGTATGTCCATGAGTGGATAAATACCCTTTTTTGGGGTTAAGGCAAAAAACATGATAACTCTTGTTATGAATTGAATTGATTTTGGTTATTTATCATTGATGGATGTTTTTTAATCCTTTTTATCACTATTTTAAAGATTCGCATCCCTTAGAATACATGCTTAATTCTATCTTGAGCCCAAAAGGAGGGATGATAGGATAGAATGTGGATAGACAGATAGAATCGTAATCTCAATTGAATGATGTTATGATTTGAATTTAGGATAGGAATTCGCCTAAGTGCCCTATTTGGTTCAATTACAGTATAGAATATGATTGCATTTAACTTAGTTCTCGCATCCCCACTCAATGATGTCGTTGTGGGGCTAAGTTAGAGAATTGACTAGAGGTTCGGATGGCCATAGTCATAATATCGACCCTGTGGACCAACAAACAAGATAAATAACCTAACCAACAAAGTTACAAGGCTTATTATGATTGTTCATAGTGCCTTAAACATGGCTTTCTTCATATTACTGTCCAAGAACTTTACTTTACCACATTGTTTCAGTTTGCTTTAATTCTTAAATCTTAAATACTTTTTTGGTTACTTTTGCACTTATTTAATCTTTGAAGTGGGACTAGATTAAGGTAGTTGTTAATACTAGCCCCTATGAGATTGATACTTGGCTTTTCATAAGGCCACTATATTACTTGGGTGGACCATGTACACTTGCGGTGCGCTTGGGCGCAACACTAAACTATGATTTTTCTCCAAATTGTTTTTACTTACATTTAAAATATCAAATTATTTTTATTTCTTGTTACCTACTAAATAGATCATGTAAGAATTCAAACTAGATAATCAATTCGTCAATTCCTTTGGTATGATATTTGGACTCATATCCTATCTTGCTTGTATGACCTTTTGATTCCTATTGATTACAAGCTTGAACATACTCTCAGTGGGATAAGAGCAATGGGTAACCACTTGAATGACCAAAATGCCCGAAATAATGTTGTAGATACGGTTTTAGTCCGTCCACCTGTTGCACCACTTATTTGTGTGCTTAACTTTATGTGGGAAATTGAGAAAATGCCTCTAAGGCTATTGTCAAGCCAACATCACATGAAACTTTGATCTAAGAGAAGACATAGTGTGACTAGTACATAACATTTCTAGTATAAGGGTAAATCATATCAAGTCCCACACAAGCACCTGCAAGAGTTTGTCAAGTTAAGTGATAACTTTCACTGCCAAAACATTTCCAAAAAGTAATTATGTTGACCTTATTTTCATTCTCGCTATTCATAGAAGCAAAGTAGTGGTTGTAAAGTGAACCTATAGGTTCCTTCACATCAAGGATATCTTGTTAGACATATTCTCAGCAACTTTTTCTCATCTAAAACAACAAAAGAGCTCAGTGGTAGAATTTTTGGGTTTGTACAAAAAAATGATGAATCCATTCCACATACTTAGGAATGATATAAGGGATATTTTTAACATTATTTGCATCATTTGCAATGTAAGTGTCACAACCCAAGTGATCATGATTGACACCCACCTTAATCTATGGTGGAGAGCCATGCTTAACCTAAAATATTAAGTAACTCAATGCCATTTTTACGTCCACTTTATACTAACTTCATCATTAATCAAGTCTAAACCATCTTTATTAATTTTTAAGAAATCAACATCAACCAACAAAATTACCCAACAACTAATAGAGTGCATAAACCTCTATTAATCACAAATCCCCGGGACCTGAAGTCACCATACAAGAACATCTAAGAGTATTCAAGGGTATAACAAAAAGGATATCTAAAGATTTTGAAATAATAAAAGAGTTTATTAGTACAAAAAAAGGTACATGATCATCATGGTGAAGATCCAAGAGCTTCCTGATTATGGTGCTCACCTTTATGTCAAAGTCTGGAACTGCAAGCTAGAGTCGAGTCTCATCTTAACTGCTAAAATGCTCAACACTCATAAAAATAAGATCATAGGTAGAATCGGTACATAAAAAAGTAGTGGTAGGCATCATAGGCCGATTCAACCCGATGCCATACAAATAAGTAAACCAAGAAAATACAAATTTACCATTACTTAAATCATAATGAAAGATAATAACATATTATACCACTTTACTTTAGAAGGAATACAACTCAGACTCATAAATGTTTACACTTAAACCATTTTTAACAAGTTGTATCACAACACATGATTATAACCAACAATCAATGCATATGAATAAATATATGAATTAAAGATGTGTGCATCATCTTTCTCTTCCTGATATCATCAATACCATCACCATTATCATGAACATCATGATTTAATACATCATCAATATTATTATAATCTCTTCAACATTATCATTATCAATAACTTCATGAATATTATGAGTTATATATCATCATCATCACTATCTCAACAATACCAATATGTATGAATATGTGATGTCGCCCAAATAATACCTCCTATGAAGTATAAAGTGGTTGCTGAATCAAATATAGAGCCTAATTAGGTTGGGGTTGATCCCATAGAGAATAGTTCAAAATTATATCAAGCGTTTATCTTAGTAACTGGAAAATAAGTAAAGGAGGAGAGGGTGTGAAACAAAAGAGCAATAGTAAAAATTATTGGTTTCAATATTAGTAATCAATATAAGAAAGCACTAGGATTGTGACATCCATGACTTCATAACTACACAGGTTTCTCATGCTAGCAGACTATTCTAATGTGTTGCATGCAGAATCTAACAAGACAGGTTCATGTAAACATCTTTTGACCTTGGTTATATGAATTTCACTCTTATCCTCTCGATCTTCGAGTGTCACACTTTTAACCCTTGTTTTTGATCTTAGATTGTTATGGCTCAAGTTATTAGATGAAGGTTGATAGCTTGAAATCTTTGTTATTATTTTCTTTTCCTAATCTTTACCTCTCTCATGAGAAAGTCTAGAATACAAGCAAATTCCTAATATTTCCAGTCATTAAAAAGAAATCATAATAAATAAAAAATACTAATACATACAAACATACTAGTGTAGAATTGCCCTCTCCTAACCTATTTCGTCAACTAATCATTGTTCATACAACCCTAGTTATGGTGTTTATCTACTCATAGTTGTAAGAACACAAGAAGAATTTATAAATGAAAACGTGATTATGAACTTACAATAAAGATAAAAATCCAAAATCTCAACTTGAATTAAAACTCTAGAAATGATGTTTGTAAAATTCCAAGAACACGTCTTAGAATCTAACAATATAATACTGTAAAATATTAAAGGGTGTGCCATCATACAAATAACCCTATAAGAGTATTTATAGATGGTTGACTGCCTAAGATGAAAGAAGGGTATGATCATGGCTAAAAACTCACAATTGTCCTTTGCTGCTTGTGATTAGCTCATGGACTTTATCATCTTCAGATCTTCGATGGTAAGGCTCTGTTGTATCAACATAATATTTTATAATGCTATCATTTGATTATCCTACACTTCAACTTCAAAAACTTGCATATATGGTGCTCCGTTCCATTTCATCATGATATAATTGTGACTTTAAACTACAATTGTGGGATGCTATTATCTGAGCCTCTTTACACTTAGATTTTGCAAGCATGTTTACGGTATTCCCTTTCCACGATCATATGGTATGATCGTATATTCGATATATGATCGTGGGAGTTTCTCATTTGAGAAACACTTGAGAATAATCCTCTAGATCATGTTATAGCAGCCTTGGTACGACCTTGGTCAGATTCCATATTCGTAGCTTTGATCAACTAATGCCTTTTTGGTCAAATATTCAAAACTTTCCTTCTTCGAGCTTGTTTATCCTACAAACACACAATAAACCATCATATCCACATATAAATACCCTTGTATATTAAAATATTCATAGTTTTAAAGGTTTTAAGTATCATAATTCCATAACACGTCAACATCCTTAACTTAGAATGTTATGTCCTTAGGCAAAAAAAATAACCTAGACTCACAAAGTCGCATAACTTAGAGAGGAAAATCAAGATCACTTATGGCAGTCACTTTACCAAAACCAATTTTCAGCATATGAACAATATAAGTATTTTAAACCCCCTTCAAGTAGCATATTCAGCCAATGCAGTGTATATGAAAGACAAGTACCCTAACATAACAAAATTAGAACATGATATTTCATTATGAATAAACAACCTAACACTTAAACCAATACACTACCCAAACAAGCAACACCCAAACTATAACCCCTAAGCCCTCAAATCAAATAAGTCCTCAATCACCTAGTATATGCAAAAAAACCAATCAAATTGGGACCATATCAAATCTTTCACTCTCACAATAAAGTCAAGTTGTGCATGTTTGATACCAAGGCTTTCCCTTATTTCTATGCTTCAACTTTCAAACAATCAAGTTACTATTACTATAGGACTTTTGTAGTCTTGTAGTGTAGGCTTCGGGACTGGTGTGGTGCATTTGGATAAAATGGTCGAGACAAGTGTTTCGTTTGAGTTTATAGCTTGTAGTTTTTGGCATGGCGTTGTGTTGAACTCTAATGCTTGGCTTTTGATGTTGTAGGATTCTTAAGGAGTTAACGTTGATGATATATTGATGTTGAAAAACTTAGAATTGAAGGCAAAATAACACCACAAGGCAAGGATGGATGATGAACACTTAGACAAAATTTTGGAAGAAAATTCTAGTGATTGCAGGCGATATACCCACATCGCCCCATCCACATTGGTACAATAAAACCCATGATGCCTTATCTAGAGTGATACAATGGTGAAAACACAACATGTCTTGGAGGATGCAATGGTTTCCATGATTCCTCACACATATCAGGGCTCAAAAGCACGCAATGCCCTAATCTTACATGACCTAGGCTTCCTCCTACTATAAATTCACACTTTAAACACTTTGTGAAGGAGTTTTAGACATCTTAGACAATTGAGAGGGGATACTAAACACTTTATTTAGGGTTTTTATTCTTTCACTTTAGATTTTTAATTGATTTGATTATGTATTCAATTAGTTAGATCATGATTATGCCGATAAGTGGCTAAATGCCCCCTTTTCGGGGTTAAAGCCAACAACATAACTACTATTATTTTGAATTGATTTTTTTTATTTTATTATCATATTTGGTTGTTTTTTATCCTTATTTGAACTCTTTTAAGGAGTATCTAACCTTAGAATACATATATTATCGACCTTGTGATCTCGGAAGGGGGAATGGGAAGATAGAATGTGGGGATAAACAAAGTAAGATTCTTATTTCTTTATGAAATAAGGAATTTGAATTAGCATCTAGGACAGGGATGTACGTAGAAACCTTGCTTGGTTCATATGTAGGATGATATCTTTAATCACTTGATTGCATTATTACATCCCCACTCAACGTTGTAGTTTTAATATCCAAGTTAGGTAGACGATTAAAGGCCGGGACCATGATTGTGTGATAAACCCTATGAATCAAAAACCAAGATAAGTAATCAAATGAATGAAGTTCAATAGAGTAGTATGATTGTTTGAAGTGCTTTATCCCTGGGCTTTACTGTATTGATTGTCTTAAGTCTTTACTTTACACACTGATTACTTTATTTTTAGTTTACAACTCTAAAACTCTTTTTGGTTACCTCGCATCAAGTTAATCTCAATAAGTGAACTAGGATTTGAATAGTTGTTGGAATTAGTCCCCATGAGATTGATATTCGGTTTTTTTTAGGCCACTATATTAATTGGTGGACCATGTACACTTGTATGTGTGCTTGGGCGCTATTAACTTTTTAGCGCCGTTGTTGGGGACTTGTAATGTTGCAACTATTTTAGTTTTAGTTTTACTTTTTAGATTTATTTGGTGCTTTACACTTGGTCTTGGTTTTGTATTTGTATTTGCAGAAAATAAGTTTTCTGGCTAGTAAGCTGGCAAAGGATAGGAAATCGGTTAAGCCAAGCCCCAAACCTGCTCTATTAATGAAGTAGAGAAGCAATCCTTATCACATGAATTTCGCAAATAAAAGAAGATCAAGACAATCCTTCTCTCATGGATGAAGAACAAGAAGCCTGCAGGATAGTTCGAGAAGTGGAAATATCATTTATGAAAAATTTGACCTCTCTTTTTTAGAAACTGGCTCCTGGAGCTAATTTTGAGCTGAAGCAGAACATGGTGCAACTTCTGATCAACAGTTGACAGTTTATCAGGCTGTTGCATGAAGATCCACAAGTCTTCCTGCAAAACTTTCTGGAAATCAGTAACATATTCATCTCTACGAGTGTGTCAACTAATTATGTGAGGCTAAAACTATTCCCTGTTTCACTGTTGGGGGAAATAAAGAAGTGGTTGAGTGCTGAGTTGATAAATAAATCACAACATGGGATGACTTAGCTCAGAGATTCCTTATCCGATTCTTTCCATCTGGTAAGATTGCGAGACTTCATAGTGAGATTGTGTGCTTCAAACAGAAGCCAGACAAAAATTTATATCATGCTTGGTACGATTCAAAGATCTTCTATGAGATTGTCCACACCATCAGCAGTCAAATGAGGTATTATCTCATACTTTTGTTGAGGAACTTAACTATAACATAAAGTTTTTCCTAGATTTAACTTCAGGTGGTCAAGCTCTAGAGATAACGTACTATGAGTTGTATACTTTATTAAATTGATTTCCTAAAGAAAATCCAGAGGAGTGATACTAAAAATGTTGTAGGTGTTTTAGAGGTGGATCAGTTTACTGCAATATCTGCTCAGATTAATGCATTACAAAATAAGTTGACTACATAGCTCAGCAACATGAAATTAGGTACTATACCGCCTGCAGCCATAGTGAATGCAATTCAGCAAACAAGCACTTGGTGTATGGTATGTGGAAATAGTGGTCATTCTGCAGTTATATGTGCTACAAATCCTAAGTTTGTGATATTTGTGGGCAATGTTTAGAGGCCTAACTATGGGAAGTGGCATACCCTACCACTAAATCAATAATGGAATGCCAACCAGTAATAGTTTCAGCAACCACAAACTCAAGCAAATCAGGCCATAAATAGCAATATAAAAGAGATGATAAAAGAAATTTTAGCCACTCAAGCCCAATTAAAAGAGGATATAAAAAGCCAGCATGTGGCTATAAGGAGGTTGGAGTTGCAGGTAGGTCAGATAGAATCAACTCAAAACACTAGGCCTCAAGGTGGGTTGCCATGTGATACCAAAAATCCTAAACAAGTCATGACAATTACATTG
Organism: Capsicum annuum; assembly: GCF_002878395.1. NCBI lineage: Eukaryota > Viridiplantae > Streptophyta > Magnoliopsida > Solanales > Solanaceae > Capsicum > Capsicum annuum. The sequence continues at coordinate 134,900,393 of NC_061113.1, read as the reverse complement.
AGGAATAGGAAAGAGATGAATAAAGAACCTCAAAAGAAAACTAAGGAGATAGATGCAGATTTGACTCACCAACCAGTTGTAGATAAAGTTGCTAAAAATTTGAGAAAGTCTGAGTACTAAAAAAAGGTTGTAAAATCGGTAAAGGAGATTACACCATTACCTTTCCCATAAGTGCTGAGAAAAATGAAGGATGATGCATGCTTCAATAAGTTCTTTGATACGTTCAGAGAGCTCCACATTAATTTACCTCTTTTAGATATTTTGAAGGGAATGCCTAAGTATGCTAAGTACTTGAGGGACGTGGTTGCTATTAATATTAAGCTACAGGTTGCTGAGATAGTAGAACTCACTGAGGAGTGCAACATTGTGGTGACTCAAAAGATGCCTAAAAAGCTTAAGGACCCTAGGAAGTTTACTCTCCCCATTCGAATTGGCAAAAATAACATAGTTCAGGCACTTTGTAATTTAGGGGAAAGTATCAAATTGATTCCCCTCTTTTTGTTCAATATTTGGGGCTTGGTAAAGACTAGATCGAGCTCTATTCTACTACAACTAGCAAACGGGACCATAGCCCATCTTGAAGGAGTTATAGAGGATGTTCTCATAAAGGTTGGTAAATTTATTATTCCTACTGACTTTATTGTTTTAGATAATCAAGCAGATGAAAGAATACTAGTCATCTTGGGACGTTCATTTACAACAATGAGAGGAGCTTTGATAGATATGAGAGAGGGAACACTCACAATAAGGTTAGAGTATGAAAAGGCAGTTTTTAAAGTGTACCAACCGCTTAACACACTATACCATTTCAAAAACTTGTACATGATTACTATGATTGAAGGGGATAAGTGTGGGGTGGTGGAGATGGTTCCATAAAATACCTCTTTGGACTTTCTCATTAAGTAACCTAAGGCACAGCCACTAAAGCCTGACATGATGCAGATTGATGAGCCTATAAAGGCTATTTATGAAAAAGCTATTGACCTTGAGAGTTCACACTTAAGAGGTCAAAAAAAAAAGAAAATAGCCTCTAAGTGTAAGAAAAAAGATAAAGGAATGTGGATGAGTCGTAGTTGGGTCATGCCTCAGCACTAAATCAGGCGCTACTTTGAAGGAAACCCAAGTTAAGTATGTATATTTTATTTTTAGTATTTCATTTTTTACTTCACGTAGTTTTTCTTTTATTGAGTCACAGGTTAATGAGAAGTCTGAGTACCGGAAAACCTAAGCTAAGGAGCATGGAGAAGACTAAGTGTGGAGTCCCTAGACCATCTTGATGTACAAAAATCCTACTATCTAGGCCTAGAGGCCTTGGGGAGTATTTCTATCTCTACTTTTAAGTAAACTTTGGAGACAAAGTAGATTTTTAAGTATGGGGTGGGGAAATTCCCATTTTTAGGGTTAATTTAATTTTTTTTATTAGGAATAAGTAAGATGTTCTTGTGGTTGCTATAGTTGACTACATGATGCAAGTGTTTTAGTTGTAAAAGAATATGGATTGTGTGAATTTCTACTTTTTAGACTCCCAGGCTCATGATTATGACTCTTGTACTTGTTGGATTAATTTGAATTCGTGTTATTGTTTGGTTCAGAATCTGTGATGATCCCACTTGAGTTGAGAATGTGCCATGTGTGTGTAAGGTTGTTGTGTATTCCTTTTTGCATATAATGTCTAGAGCTTGTCTTGTGTGTGTGCAAAGTGAAATAAAGAGTGTGGATTTAGGAGATGATATAGGCATTTCCTTAATAGCTTTTTTCATACCTTCTTTTGACCTATCCTTATGCATAATCCTAGTTAGCCCCATTAAGTCTTTAGCTTATTCTTTAGAAGTCTCATATATAGACTAATCCCTTTTTCAATTGACCTTAATTTGATCCAACGCTTCTAAACACTTTAGTGTAAAATTAATTGAGTGAGGAGTTGGAAATTTAAGTAGGAGAAATGTGAAAGTGAAGCCCTAAGTAATAGCTACTAGTGTTCAAAAAATGATGTGTTATGGTTGGGAGTTGAGTAATGTAAAGAATAAGAAAACTTGTTCAAATTGAATAAGTTGTGTACATAGAGCACTCCCACCATAGTGTATGTAAGTGAGCTTAATTAGATGGAAAAAAATATGAAAGAATGGGATAGACAAAAGGGGTGTAAAGTGGTTATTAAAGGTGAGCTGAATGACATGTGTGATGTATTAAAGCTCTTAGGGAAGATAGTTACTATTCTTGGCAAAAATAGTTCCTAACTATCCCTTAGCCTATATTACAACCATTAAAGACTTACTTGATCCTAAGTTTCAACATTCTGATATTAGTGGAGTACAACACTAAGGGCAAGCCTATAGTTCATCATGTCTAATTTTTGAATTCCTTGTGAGAGTGCGCATAACTTGATTCACATACCCATTCTGTTATAAATTGCATTTATGTAAGTGATTTTGGGTAATTATCTTGTGGTGAGGGAACATTCTTAATGATAGTGAGGTGATTTGTATGATGTCTTTGACTGAACAATATGTATGTGTTTTCCAACTAGGTGAGTCAATTCTTAAGACTAGGATGTTTTTAAGTAGTGTTTTTCGACTGTCAATTGTGTAAATAACATGCTTAGTAAAGAAACTTGCATTCTACATAGTCATTGTAGTACTAGCTTAGGTGTCTTGCATGTAGTAGAAGTGTAGAGTCTCCTTATCTTATGATGCTTAAGGTAATGAGTTGTTCGAGGGCGAACAATGATTTAAGTGTGGGTGGTGATGTTGGGTGTATTTATGCACTTTAGTGTCGTTATCCTAGCCTATGTAGTCTTGTTTTGAGGACAATTCATGTGCTTTATGTGTTAATTATGATATAAATAACCATTTAAGTGTTCAAGGATGTGATTCCAATGTTTAAAAGTGTTTTCAAACAAGTTTGGGTTCAAATCGATCATTTCGAGTCTAGACGAGAAAACTAGTTTTACTAGCTTGAGCTAGGTATTGATCTAGTGTATCGTGATGGATTCTAATGTGTCAAATGAGTTCTCAATGTCATTATTTAAGATTTATGAGAATAACAACTTGTTTATAGTGTGCAAAGTTTAATTAAAATGAGCCAAGATTCAACAATAAGTTTAAGCATAAGTGGTCGAGCCTAGTGCTTCATTTGAGTTTCTAGCTTGTAGTTCTTGATGTTGCATTGTGTTGAACTCTAATTCTTGGTGTTTCATGACATAGGATTCTTGAGGAATTAATGTTCTTGATATTTTAATATTGAACAAGCTTGAATTGAAGGCAAAATAACACCACAAGGCAAGGATGGATGATGAACGCTTAGACAATTTTGAAGGCAAATTCCAATGAGTGTAAGCGATATGCCCGCATTGCCCCATCCACACCAGTGTAGCAGAGCCCTCGAAGCCTAATCTAGAGTGGTGAAATGGTGCCTGATCATCATACCTTTGATCTGTGAAATGGTATGCACAATTCCTCACCCATCTTCGGGCTCAAAAGCATGCGACGCCCTAATCCTACATGGCCTAGGCTTCCTCCTACAATTAATGCACACTTTAAACACTTTGTGAAGGATTTTTGGACGTCTTGGAGCATTTAAAGGGGCTGCTAAACACTTTATTTAGGTTTTTTATTCTTTGAATTTAGCATGTTAATCAATTTGATTATGTATTCCATTAGTTGGCTCATGATTATGTCGATTAGTGGCTAAATGCCCCCTTTTCAGGGTTAAGGCCAAGAACATGACTACTAGCATTTTGAATTGATTTTGTTTGATTATCTTATCATATTTGGTTGTTTTGTTTTATCCTTGTTTGAACTATTTTAAGGAGTAGATAACCTTGGAATACATATATTGTCAATCTTGTGATCTCGCGAGGGGAAATAGAAAGATAAAATGTGGGGATAAACAAAGTTAGGTTCTTATTCCCTTATGAAATAAGGAATTTGAATTATCATCGAGGACATGGATGTACCTAGAAGCCTTTCTTGGTTCATATGTAGGATAATAGCTTTAAGAACTTAATTGGATTATTACATCCCCGCTCAACGATTTAGTTGTAATGTCCCATTTAGGTAGACTATTAGAGGTCGGGAGACCATAATCATGCAATAGACCCTACGAATCAACAACCAAGATGAACAATCAAACGAATAAAGTTTAATAGCGTAGTATGATTGTTCAAAGTGCTTTAGCCCTGGGCTTTACTCTATTGATTGTCTTAAGTCCTTACTTCAAACACTGTTTACTTTATTTTTAGTTACAACTCTAGAACTCTTTTTGGTTACCTCACATCAAGTTAATCTGAATAAATGAACTAGAATTTTAATAGTTGTTGGAACTAGTCCCTGTGGGATCAATATTCGCCTTTCTTTAAGGCCACTATGTTACTTGGTAGACAACGTACACTTTCGTGTGTGCTTGGGTGCTATCATCTCCTCAATAGTCTCAAATACTTCTCTTAATAAGGATCTTTTTATTTCCTTAATGGAGATGTCAACCTCAGTATCTCAAACTCTGATAGTGTCAGCCGGGGCTAATTTTTTATGTCTTTTTCCTTAACTGAAGGAGTGATGTTCTTTGGCATGGACACATGTTGGCATAAAATTCACGCACCAAATCTGGCACATATTTTCGTAAGGGTATTGTCATCTACCCTATCTCATACCTCTTAAAACTGATCTTACGTGGATTTATGCATCTAAGTATGGTTATCTATGCTTATTTAGCTTAGTTTTGATGACCTCTCTTGTACGTAATGAGTTAATGTTTGTTTTAATGAGCATATATGTGGTAAGTTATGTAGTGTGATGTTTAAGGTGTGTTCAAACCAAAGTTTGGAATCAAAATTTACATTTAGAGTTCAAACGAGATAACTAGTACTCTTAGCTTGAGCTATGCTCTATTTAAGTTTGTCTTGCTTGATTCTAGTGTAGTTATAGGCCTTATTCGTGGGGCCTATTTTGGTAGGAATATTTGTGTGATGATTAATTTTATATATGGATGTTACAAAAGCTTATTTAAAGTGTAAACACGACCATAAAGCAAGGAGCAAAGGACCAAACACATGGAGTATTCAACGACAAAATATGGAAATTGCAGACTTATGGGTGTGCCACACTGCCTAATCACAACTTTAAGGGTGTGGAACTCCCTTGGATGAAAATTAAAATACACAAAATAGTGTGCTTCCATGATGGAAGTGTGCGATGCTGCCTAGCCCAAGCGATAAGGGTGTGGCAAGCTAGCGAGGTCAAAATTGGCAACTTTGTTCCTACTATAAATAGGACACTCCAACCTTTGTGCATTCACCTAGGACGACCTTGGGGCTTGAACACATGCTAGAAAAGTCTTATCTTAGGGTTTTTATCCTTTTTTTTAGCTTATTCTTGGATTTTTACATGGATTATGTCATTATGATTCTTTTTCCATCCATGAGTGGCTAAATACCCTTTTTCGGGGTTAAGGCTAAGAACATGATTGATTATGCTATGAAATTTACTTGGTATATTTTATTATCATCAATGTTCATTCATGTATCTTTGTTTTTACTATATTATGGATTCATGACCCTTAGGAAAAATGCTTAATTCTATTATGAGCCTAAAAGGAGGAATGATAGAATAGAATATTGGATATGTGTAATAGGATTGTAACAGTTCAATGAATTGAAGTTATGATTTTCTTTTAGATTAGGAAGATACCTAATTAGACCTATTACGTTGGGAAGAATACAATGGCTTTTAACTTAGTACTTGCATCCTCGCTCAATGATATAGTTAGGAGGCTAAGTTAGATAATTGATTAGAGGTTTGGAAGACCGTAATTATGCCGTGAACCCCGTGAACCAACAACCAAGATAATCACATAGCCCAACAAAGCTATATATCTAAGTAGGATTGTTCGTAGTGCCTTAACCCTGGGTTTCTCCCCATTATTTTTCAGTAACCCTTACTTTACCATATTGCTTAAGCTTACTTTTAGTCTTAAATCTCAAATACTTTTGGGTTACATGTGCACTTGTTAATCTTTGTAGTAGAACTAGAATTAGACAATTGTTTAACATAAGTCCTCGTAGGATCTATACTTGGCTTAAATAAGGCCATTATAGTACTTGGTGGACCACTTACATTTGCATATGCGCATGGACATAACAAAATCCATGTACCAAGTCTGGAATCTTCTGGAGGGACTCTAGAAAGATCTTGGGCTTCTTTTAAATGCTCATCTTTTTATTTCCCTACTCTATCACCGAGTCCCCATTAATGTAATAGTCCCTAGAGTTTGGGACTATCCATCATTTCGGATCTAAACTCCTTTAATGTGGGGTAGCAACATCACCCCAGGAGGATTTATGGTTGGACTTATACTCCTTCCTTGAGGAACTAATACAATCACCTTACTAACCCCATCTTTTTGGGTATCTTTCCTTCCCTCTTTAGATCAGGGAAGTTTATGGGGGTAACCTCTTTGACCAAGGCCACAGATATTTTACCCTTAGCTTGTTCCAGCTCCTTTTCCTTATCTCTCGTGGTCTAAGGTCCTCAGATGGGCTAGTGGAATACTACATCTTGATCACACTTAAGCAACTTAACTCACTCTTTAAGGATGGAGGTGTCTTTTGGTGCCCTCTGCTTCGAGATGTCCTTCCTCAGCTTGGTTTGTGCCTTTGGTACCATTGTACCTTTTTTCTTATTTTGGTGTCAAATAAGGAGCACATATGAACGAATTGAGGAGTAGCAGTGTGCACACAAATAGATGTATGTATTTATTATTTTATACTTAGTTGATTGATTTTAATTGAGGGAACAATAAGTTTGAATGATTGAGGAGTGCCATAGGGTCTTAGGTATATAGTGCAAGGTTTAATTTGAGTCGAATCAAGCTGGGTTATGATTTCATTTTAAGAGGTAGACCCAATAGATAACTCGAGCATACAATCATGTAAATAAACCACGATTATATCTCTCTCTCTCATAAAAATATGGTTTAAGAAAGATTACATTAGAACCTATGAAACCTAAGGATGATCGTGGTATGTAACCATGATAATTCCTAAAAATCATAGGATATATTCCCTGGTTGTCATTTTGTAAGAGGTTAATTAGATGATGGGCACCATGATCATGAAATATGGGAATGATTGTGGTGATCCATAATAGGATAACTCCTAACTTTTCATCTTATAGGAATTTGATCATAAATGTTTAGACAACTGAACCCACGATCATGGGGTCTTCCCATGATCGTAAAATCCATTTGTAGGTGTAGTATTGAGTCAAGTTCTGCACTTTTTCCTGTATCATCCTTGTACAAGTAACACACATTACCCGATAAAATTAATATGTAAAAAATCATGGCTTGTCTCGCAAGAAGCACTTGATTCAATGTTGCATCATGACGTGGATATGCTAGTTACTTAAACTTCACCAACAAGCCCATAGGTTGCCTCCCATGAAGAACCTGATTTAACATTATGGCATGACACAAAACCCTTGATTACTCAACTTCACCAAGTTTAAATTTCTCACATGGCCTCATTTTTTCAATAGTTCCCACACAGTGCTTCACACACTAACCATTCACCATTAATGGTGAAGCTCATCTCCTTACAGTTCAATTACCCCATGAAAAAATACCATTACCATAGTGAATGGTCCATACCATTTGGACCTCATCTTTACAAAAAATAGGAAATTCCTCAAACTATAGAGCAAGACCAAGTCTTCTGGGTGAAATTCTCTATGTTTAATCTTTTTGTCATGACTCAAGGCTACCCCCTAGTCGCAACAACAATTCTTACAAACACAAGTGGATATAAGCTAACCCATGAGCTGGTACCTGCTGTTCGATAGGCCCACAATGTATCATTCAACCTTATAGCCCAGTCTGTCATATTGGAATTCAGAGTTTTGACAAATGTAGAATTGATCTCTCAATTTGAGACCTTAACTTGCCTACTTGTTTGAGGATGGTAAGGTGTTTCCACCTTATGTTTAACACCATATTTTAAAGCCTACTTGTTTGAGGATGGTAAGGTGTTTCCACCTTGTGTTTAACACCATATTTTCAAGAAAGGTTTTTAATAGTCGATTGAAAAAGTCTAAGCCGCCATTACTAATAATAGCTTAGGGTGTACAAATCTATAGAAGATGTTCTTTTTGAAAAAGGTAGTTACACTCCTACCGTTATTGTAAGGAAGTGTAATTTACTCCACCCATTTGTAAACATAGTCAATAGCCACCAATATGTAATTTATTCCATGTGATCTCACAAATGGGCCTATGAAATCAATACCCCAAACATCAAACAACTCGAGCTCAAGGATAGTCATCACTGAAAGTTCATGTGTGCACGAGATGTTTCTTTGCTTTTGCATTGGTCACAAGCTCTAGTATATCCATGTGCATCTTTATAAATGGTGGGACAATAAAAACCTCTTTGTAAGATCTTATGCATGGTCTACACACTTCCGTGATGACTCCCAATTGGTGATAAGTGATATGCTTTTAAGATTCTCATTATCTCAACTCTAGGAATATATCTCTGAATCACACCATTTGTACAAACCCAAAATAAGTATGATTATCCCTAAAAAAACATCTAACCTCATGCATGAACCTCTTTCACTATTAAAATAATATATCTTCTAAAACTAGATCATTTTCAAAATAATTAGAGAAGACTACAAGCTAGGGAATTAAGTGTTGTGATGTATTCAACACCTTCTTATTTGGAAAAGTATCATTACTTTGAATCTTATCCCCTAGTTTCAACATTGGCTCCTACTTAAGGCATGATTGACAGTTGGTCACTTGATTCTCAGTCCCCTTTAGATCCTTAACCTTAAAATTGAATTCCTGCAATAGAAGTGCCCATCTAATCAACCTCATCATTGTATATTTCTTCACTAAAGGTATCTAAGAGCTGCATGGTTAGTATGCACAATCAATTTTGTGTCAAGCAAGTAAGTCAAAAATTTCTGAAATACAAATACATTAGAGCAACTCTTGTTTAGTCATAATATAATTCATCAGAGTAGGGTTAATTGCTATGCTAAAGTAGTATATGGTGTGTAAGATCTTCTTTTGCCTTTGTCCTAGGACTGTAACTAGCACCATGCCACTAGCATCGCACATAACCTCAAACGACAAGGTCAAATCAGAAGGTAATTAATTAGTGTTGAAACCAACCTCTCTTACAGATACTCAAATGCCTTTTAACACACCTCATCAAAATAAATTTTATGTCCTTCTCCAACAACTTGCACAATATATTCATAATTTTAGAGAGTCCTTGATAAATGTTTGATAGAAACCTACATGCCCTAAAAAGCTACAAATGCCCTTCATAGAAATTACTTGAGGAAATTTATTAATTACCTTAATATTTCCCTTGTTAACCTAAATCTCCTTCTTTGAGATCTTTTGACCAAGCACTACCCTTATTTAACCCTGAAATCACACTTTTTTCAATTCAGCACCAAGTTACATTCCTTAAATCTCCTTAGAATATTGGCGAGATATGCCAAACAATCATCAAATAAGCCACCCGTAACTAAAAATTCATCCATGAAAACCTCAATAATGTCCTCCACCATGCCATCCAATATGGACATGATACGATGCTGATAAATAATGGGAGTGTTACATAGACCTAATGATATCCTCTTAAATAGAAATGTACCATATGGACAAGTGAATGTGCACTACTCTTGGAAATTAAGGGAAATAGAAATTTGTTTATATATCAAATAACCATCTAGAAATAAATACCATCCTCTACTAGAAAGATGGTCTAATATCAAGTACATGAAGAGAATTGAAAAATGATCCTTCTTGGTCCATGAATTCAGATTCCTATAGTACAAGTAAACTCGCTACCCGGTAACTGGCCTCACAAGAATTAGGTTATTTTCTTACTACGGACCACAATGATTCTAACCTTCTTTGGCACACATTAGACTGGGCTCACCCATTTGTTGTCAAAAGTCAGATAAACCATGGCTACATCCAACCACCTAATGATTTCTATCTTCACAACCACTTGCATAGGTGGATTCAATCCACCTAGGTGCTCAATGCGAGGTATAAAATCTGGCTCAAATTTGATTTCGTGAGTTCAAATTCTTGGTGGAATTAAAATAATGTAAGAAATGGACCATCTAATGGCCCATTTGAATCTCTACAAAATAGACACTAAGACCTTAACTTGGTACTATAATAAATAAAGTACAATGATAAATAGTGATGTATTATTGGTCCCTAAAAATACATAGCATATCTGAGAAGAAAGATCCTTGAGCTCCAATATAGGAGTCTCCTCAAAATATGGTTTAGCTAGCGGGATCACTCTATTTTTTAAATCAAGATCCAACCTCTTTTGTGCATAGGTGTATGAACCCCTACAACCATCTTGTCATACTCGTCAATACCATCACTGTCCAAATTTATTATTACTACTAAAAATGCCTAAACGCCAAGTCTCTCTTCAATAGAAACTACCAACTCATCCTCATCTATTATATCTATCATATAGATCATATATATGTCGTTCTACTGCTTGATTGACTGGCATACTTTAAAAGTAACTTGCTTATTATTCAATTAAAACTTTATCTTCCTAGTTTCCATATCAACCAATGTCATCCAATCATGAGAAAAAACCTTCCTAATATAATAGGAATCTCAAAATTAACCTCATAATTAAGAATCACAAAGTCAACCAGAAATATGAAAAATGCTACTTTCACCAACACGTTCCATAAGATTCTCTCCATTTTCTTTGTTGTGCGATATTCCATTAGAAGTCTCATATAAGTTGGTTTAAGTGACCCCAATCCCAACTAATTGTAAAATACTAGTGATATCAAGTTAATTCTAGAACCCAAGTCACACAAGGCCCTTAAAAATTTGACAACCTGATAATACAAGGAATCGTGAAATCTCTCGAGTCTTCTTTCTTCTAAAAAGAGAGCAGTAAGTGATTTCACTATAATGATATGCATTGTCCATAGGCTCAATAATGACAGTCCTCTTTTTCATCACCGAATCTTTTCTGAATTTTGCATAGCCTAATATTTGCTCTAATGTCTCCAAAAGAGAGAAGTTCAAAGATAACTCCTTTAGCATTGAAATAAAATTTTAATGTTTATATCTTTAACTTCCTTTTTTAATTTTTAGATAAAAGAAGAAGAAGGTCATGGAATGGGCTTTAATATTGGTATGACCTCCTTACCCTTCCCTTTGTCAAACTTAGCGTCTTCTTTAGCAACTAGAGGATTTTGAGATGCATCCTTATTCACCACTAAATCTCAGCTTCATTATCATCTACATCATTAATAATCATGGGGTCATCCCTCTTGTCATCATCCATAGGTATAGGTGGATCAGTATTAGCCTTACCATTCTAAGCAGTAATGCTAGGCAATGGCTATTATTCTAAGGATTATTGTTAATGTTGCTTGAAAGCATACCCGATTAACCCTAGTTTAGTCTAGCAGATATCTTCCCAAATTGTAGCTTAAGTTGTTGAAGATGCATGAGATTCAACTTTTTGGTTCATCTATGAAATATCTACCGTAATATCCTTAAGGAAATTTTGTTGGCTCTCCAATCCATTAATAAGTCTTGAAAGAAAATCTTCCATCCTTGAATTTACAGACTTAACATCATGTTCCTTGGTAGAACATAAAGGCTGCTCTTGTCTTTTAATTATCTTTTCACTTTTGATCACCATATGTTTCCCTACTCTTATCTCTATACCCAGACCTATTTTAGTCATCTCTATAGTAGTTCCGACCTTGATTCCCTAGCCTGGAGTTCCAACTATCTTGATTAGACCCTTGGCCCTTGGCTAAGAAACCCTTCTCCTCTCCGTCAAGATATTTAGCCTCTTTCTCAGAATTTAAATCTGCATATCTAGAAGCCTTACCTTGTGTTCCCACTATATTAACCTTTTCCACTGTAGCTACCACAAATTGCTTGGTATGTAACCCAATCTCAATATACAACTATGCCACCTCTTGATCCAATGTCACATCTAGTGCCTGTTGCTTAATGAAGGCTTCAGTTTCATAATTATCAATCGACTATTAGCCTTCCAATTGTGCCACCCTTGATTGGTCTTCATAATCCAATATAAGATATTAGAAGAATGCTCCCATCATATACTCATGAAGGCCCCACCAGTGATAGTGTCTTCTATAACCTTAGTGTTAGTATTTAAGGCTCTATAGAAGATCTCTAGAAAGTTCTACTAGTAATCCTATGATTTTCCGTATTCTGTAGCTTTTTCTTGAGCCTAAACCATGTATTTTAATAGTGCTTCTAAATGAAACTATCAAAATTTGTATGTCACATCTTTTTTATCTAACCACAGAGTAGCTTCTTCCATTAGAGAGATAGAAATAGCCTCCTGACTCACTCCAGGTAGATTATATAAAGTATATATTCCCATAAAGTTCATGATATACATGTTTGCATCATCAGTAGAAAAGCCATCAAATATCTCTCTTCAAATTTAGTATCTAGATTATTACACCTATGATGTCGAACTTAGTACCTAGAGGATATTCTGGTGGAATGATTTCACCTATTTTAATCGGCTCTACATAACCCAAATCTTTCTCTAGATCTTTATACAAAAGTATATATCGTTGGAGAGGTTGTTTTTCCATATTTTTCTTAGATAGGTTGTTTACCCTTAATTTTTTCAATTAGTCCCTTACATAAAGCTTAGCTAGACGATCTTCCTCTTTTTGTCTATCCCTTTTTTCCCTTGTTGCCCAGTAGGCTTCCTAGCATTTTCCTCACCCATTAACCTAGAAGTGACTTATTCCATAATTTTCTAACCATTATTAGTGGATGAATAAAATTGTCAGGTCATCATGAACCCCCTCGAGTAGGGCTACTTGATCATGAACTCCTTCTCTCTCCATCTTTTAATTTTGTCTCAAAGTTTTCTCTAATTCGGGATCAACTAGAATCAGGGGATTTCCTTAACTACAATTATTGGGCATATACCGGTGTGTGCCCTAGAAATAGTAGAAGTGTAAAATTAGTAAGCAAAACCAACAACCAATTAAACATAAGTAATCAACTCTCCCTGTCACGACTCGTGTTATTAGATGAAGGTTGATATCTTCAAATCTCTAGTGCAATGTTCTTGTCTAATCTCTACCTCTCTCTTAAGAAATTCAAGAATACAAGTGATTTCCTAATGTTTGCATCCATTAGAAATCAATCCTATGAATAAAATACCAATACATGGAAGTACACTAATATAGAATAGCCTCATACTTAACCTATTTTGGCAACTCGTCATAGTTTCCACAACCCTAGCTATGGTGTTTAGATACACATATTTGCAAGCACACAAGATGAATTCATAAATGAAAAAAATAATTATGAACTTACAATAAGGATAAAACTCTCAAAACTCAACTACAATTAAAACCTTAGAAATGAAGTTTGTAAAATTTCAAAAAATGCCTTAGAATCTCACAAAGTAATTTTGTAATACATGAAAGGACATTACATTATACATATAACCCTATAAGAGTATTTATAGATGAAATAAAAAATATCCCAAATAAAATAAAAAATCTTGGTCGACTTCCTCAAAAGAAAGGAAGGTACGATTGTGGTTAGAACCCACGATCATCCTTTAGGGCTTGTGGTTAGCTCACTTTATCATCTTTAGATATTCAATGGAACGACTCTATTGTATCAATATATGACTTTATAATGCTGCTATTTGATCATCCTAAACTTTAACTTCTAAAACATGCACATCTAGAGTTCCTTTCCACAATCTCATGATATGATCGTGACTCCAAAGTACGACCATGGGATGCTATCATCTGAGCCTCTTTACACTTAACTTTTGCAAGCATGTTTCTAGTACACCCTTTCTAATATCGATGAACAACCATGGGAGCTTCTTGTATAAGCAATACCTAATAATCAACCTATGTATGATTCCTTAGCATAACCGTGGTCAGATACCATGGTGGTAGGTTTGATCTTCTAATGCCCTTTTTGTCCACTACTCAACACTTCCTTCTTTGAGCCTATTTATTCTACACACATTCAAAAACCCATCATATTCATATGGAAGTACCTTTTTACATGTAAATATTCATAGCTTTAAGCATCTTAAGTGCCTTAACTACATGACATATTAATATACAATGCAGTCAGCAATCACAAGTAGTGCTCAAAAGGAATCACAATTACTTAATTTACATATAAGCACAAAGTCAAGTAAGTCTAATTGCTACAATAAATTGTAACCTACCTTGATTCCATGCTCAATAACACTTTTAGGCCAAAAGGTTGCCTTTCGTTTCTCTTTCAACTTGCTTTTGATTTATAACTACAAAATTATACACCCATTTCAATAAATGCACCCCCTATTAACTACTAAGGGTTAATAACTTGTCATTTAAAGCATAAATTGTCTTAAATCATCATCTTAGGATTTTTCCCTCCTTAAACCTCATGAACCCTACTTTATTTATCATGAAAAACTTTGATTTTATTTTCATTAGTGTTTCTAACACCCTAGTATCATTATTGATTGATTTGATACTCATTCCCACCAATTTACATCAATTTAAGGAATTAGGGATAAAACCTAAATTCTACCAAGAACTAGTTTTCTAATGATTTTTTGGGATTATAAGTAGTAATTAAAGTTTAGAATTCAAGATATATACCTATAACTATGAAACTTTAAAATTACTTTAAAAAATAGTCTTTCCTAGAGCTCATGTTTTTTAGGAAGTGGGAAATGAAATTTTTTTTTTGGGTTTAAATATATTTAAAAACTACATGTTACAACTATAGTAGTACCTCTACTGTGGTTAAATTACTACTGTAGTGGTTCGCGACTCAGTACATGCTTCTACTACAGTGTTGCCTTTTTTGGATACTACGGTACCACTGCAGTAGTTTCTTTTTTTGCACGAGATAGAATCTCAGGGCTTTTCTTCAATTATGTCCATTTTATAATACATTCCTTGAAATATGACATCACAAACCAATCCCTCTATGATAAAATCTATAACCAGAGTGCTATAACTCTTTTTTAAGTGCCAGAATTTGTTACAAATTCCTAAACTCATTATCTATTGAAAAAGAAAGTCCAACACCACCACCAATACTCACATTAATACCAAATTTCCTTAGACTAGTACTCCTTAAAACTATTCAACACTAGATTGGCCCTAAATCTCTAAAAAATTGCTAAAGGGAAAACTAGGTGCAAATTTTACCATCTATTTTAGCATAATAATGATTTGGGTCATTATATTAGATACCAATGATCGTAGGTGGATTTATGCCCCTAAGTGTTGTTATCTAGCCTTAATTAAATTTGTTTTGTTTTTATCTGCATAATGAGTTAATATTTATATAAATGAGCATATAAGTGTTAATTTATAAGTTGAAAAAGTTTAAGAAGTGTTCATATCAATTTTGGAATCAAAACATTCAAATGGATTTTAAACGAGAACACTAGTCTTCTTAGCTTGAGCTATGCACTATTCTAGTTGATCTTGTTGGACTTTATGGGGTTATGAGCTGTAATCTGTGTTGTTTTATGTTATAGAAAGCATGGTGAGATGATAAAATTTATAATTTTATGATACACAAGCTGTTTTTGCCGAGGAAAATCTACGACAAAGGAAAGAACCAAAGGCCAGATGCATGGAGCAAGCTTGAACAAATCTAGAAAATTTGAGCACAAGGGCATGCCAAGCCCTTGGATCTCTGCGTTAATGGAATGCAAACCCTTAGAAAAAAATCTACAGCATTCACATTCTTGTGAGGATCCACAATAAGGGTGCGACATACCCTTATCGCGCCAATGTCATAGCGTGGCACGCTAGTGTGTTAAAATTAGGCACTTGGCTCCTACTATAAATAAGACACTTTAACTCTTTTGTAAAAACCTTGGAAAACTCGTAGGGATTGGAAAACACTTTAGGAAAATTCAATTAGGGTTTTTATTCCTATACTCTAGTTTACTTTTGGATTATTACATGAATTTCATCATTAAGATTCTTTATAAGTCCATCACTAGCTAAATACCCTCATTTAGGGTTAAGGCCAAGAACATGAATACTGAAGATTGTTAATTGAGTTGTTTATGTTATTATCATTGTTGGTTGTTCATGTATCCTTGTTTAAATTATTCTACAAATTTTCAACCCTTAGGATAAATTCATATTTCTATCGGTAGCCTGGAAGGAGGAATAATGGAATAGAATATGCGATATATAGGATGGGATCATAATCATTCAATGAATTGAAGTTATGATTTGTGTTTTGGATAGGAATATAACTAATTTTCCCTATTTGGTTCATAGATGGGAAGAAATACAAATGCATTTAACTTGGTACTTGCATCCCCACTCAATGATGTAGTTGTAAGGCTAAGTTAGATACTTGATTTAAGATTTGGAAGAACGTAATCATGCTATCAATAACAAAGATAATTGACTAATCTAACAATGTTATAAAGATAAGTAGGATTGTTCATAGTGCCTTAACCCTGTGTTTTTCCCCATTATTGGTCAAGAACTTTACTTTACCACATTGTTTACTTTTACTTTTACTTTTAAATTCATAAACTTTAATTGTTACATTAGCACTTGTTTAATTTATTTAGTGAGACTAGAATAGTATAGATTTTTAATACAAGTTAGTGGGATCGATACATGTCTTTCTTAAGGCCAGTTTACTACTTGATGGACAACGTAAACATGCATGTGCACTTGGCCGCAATAAATTTTTGGCGCCATTGCCAAGGAATTATAAATTGGCATCTGTCTTAGTTTTAGTTTTGATTTTTGATTTCTTAAGTACTAGTTACTTGATCTTAGCTTCTAAATTTGCAAGCTTAGGTTGGAAAAGCTAGAAATCTTTCAAAGGATAGTGATTTGGTTGATCCATATCCCAAACCTAAACAATGCTTACACCAGTTGAGAAGACAAGAAGTACTTCTCTACCGGATAACTCAAATTTACCAAGAAGAAGCTATTCCTACTCCTATTGGCAAAGTGGCAATCCTACTCGCAACCAATGTCACCTCTACCATACGAAGATCTAAACCTGGAGGTAGACTTGAGCTGAAACAAAACATGGTTCAGCTCTAGCACAACAGTGGATAGTTTGCTGGCTTGTCACATGAGGATCCACTGGTCCATTTGTAGAACTTTTTAGAGACAAGTGACATGTTCATCCCCACTGGAGTCTCTTATGACTATGTGAGGCTCCCTTTATTCCCTTTCTCACCTTTGGGGGAAGCTAAGAAGTGGTTGAACATAGAGCCAACCAATTCCATCACTACCTAGGACAATCTGGAAAAGAAGTTCCTTATCCATTTTTTCCCGTACAGTAAGACTGTAATGTTGGACTGTGAAATCTTAAGTTTCTAGCAAAAGACAAATGAAAACCTATATCTTTCATGGAAGAGATTCAAGTATTTTCTTAAGGACTATCCACATCACCAACAATTCAATGAGGTCATAATTAGGGGTAAGGCGGTCATTGTCAAGTAACCCAAATTGAATTAGGGTCGAATCTCGAAGAGTGAACTATAAACTTCAAACTCTATGGATTCTCAAATTACTAAGGGATTACCCAAAATATTTTTTAAAAAAAAATGTGAAGTAAAATAGGGAAATTTTATTTGGGGATTCTTAATAACCAACTTTAACACACACTTGGTGAATAAAACTTTTACTCAGAATTCAAGATTTGAAGGAGATCTTGGGATTATCTCTACCTAGAGGTAATGCATTAGGGTTGATGTTGGTTCATTATAAAGTTTAGTTATTAACTAAAGGAAAGGCTAGGTCAAAGTTTATTCGGGTCAATATTTCAACAAAACCACAACGATTTCACCCGTTGGCTCTTTCGAGCACCTAACAAGTTTACGCATTTTCATAATCAATCAAGACCTCAATCAAGCATCCGTATTTCTAGAATGATGCTCTTGACATGATTTACACTCGTAATACACTTATTTATAAAATTGTAAAAGGTTGTAAACCATAGGTTCTATTGTCCATCATTACTTTGTCCCCCTATAACTCTCTTTCAAGGATGTTATGAGTTACCTAATATTCACCTTCATCTTTCTTTCGAGGATGACAAAGGGTTTCCAGAGTTTAGAGCTTTCACCCATCAACCCTATTTGGAGATTTAGGGCTTTCGCTCAGCAAATTCCAACCCATAAGCTCAAGCAATGGTGGAATCTATACTCAACAGCTAAAATCCATGCAAACACAACAATACCCACACATAATTACACCCTAGTTTAACATAATCAAAGACAAAATTATTTAGCTACTCATGAATAAAGTAAAGAGAGATATACCATAAGGATTATCCAACACATTCATTCTTCACAAAAACTCTAAGAAATTTAGCCTTCCAAGTTAATTACACACTTGCCCAAGATTAGAGTTTCAAGTATTGATTTCCAAGATATCTTATGATCTAAGCTATCCTAAAGAGGAAGGGTTTTTCTCTTAAATATTGCTTGGAATGCGTCCAAGTGCTTTTACCGATCTTTCCCTGGGCATACTCCTGCTTAACCACGAGCGCGCACAGATGTCTGCAGCTATGACAATGCAATCGTAGTTCTGTACTGTGACTGTGTTACTCTGACCATCTTGACTGCTGATAGAGGACTGCAGTTGCGATAACCGAGGCTGATGTAGTCCAGGTCTTCTGCTGCACTCTTCTTTGCTCTCTTTTTTTTATTTCAGCTCCAATCCATATCTTTTGGTCTCCTCAGCTTTATGCCTACAAATAGTGGATGTTAGTGCATCTATCCATGTATTTTGTGTCATTTATTTATTCAAAACAAGGTAATGTGCACGAATGAGTGATAGGCTCACGACTTATAAACACCCCAACTTAAGACCTCACTTATCCTCAAGAAATGCTACCACTTACTATGAGACAATTTCATATGTATGCCCTCTATCTATCACTCAATGTTCATAAAGACTCAAACTAGATTGCTACTACGAAAAGCTTTTTATGTATAGGCAAATAGGATTTAAAAAACTTCTCTCATCATAAAATGAAATAGTGGAGGATTCAATAGACTTCGAGGAGAAACCAAGTAACAACTACTAATTCTCTTGAAATGACTCACATGTTGACTTCAAACATGCAATAATTTTGATTATCGCATTATGTAAAAAATGATAAAATCACCCACCTCGACTAGTTCATATTCCTCCTCACAAGAAAGAGAATTCCCCACATCAAAATACCAAATATGCAAAAAGAAATTTTGAGTGCACAAACTCTCTCTCTCACAAAAGAAATATCAATGTAACAAGTGTTGTACCATAGGCTTTCCCCTATTTTTAATCACCACTATAAAGAAAGTAGATGGTTGGAGATCTCAAAGGACTTTCTAAGCTTGTAATGTAGGTTTGGGTTAGGTTAGGATATTGTTTGGGACCAACATGGGTGCTCTCTTCCTTGAACGTCAACTTCACATTTTTCAATCTTCCTTTTTGAATATTGGAAGCTCTTCTTTGTTTTCTCTCTTTTCTCATGCCTACCATTTTCTTCCTTTGTTCACCACTTTTCTTTTATCTCTTTTTCTTGAATATTTCATTCAATTCTATCATTTATTGGATCCTTTCTTTTTCTAAACATTTGTTTTCATCACTAGGAACCTTGGCATTTTACTAACACACCGTGGCCTCAAATTTTCTTCCATCTCTTTACCACCCCAAACTTAGGCTTTTAGCCTCAAATTGCATTTTCAAGTTCAAATAAGGTATGGTTTAAAAGAGGGATAAAAATAATGGTTCACGGCTTGTAGTACATTTGCCAAAGAAAGGCCCAAAGGCTAAAAGTAGGTAACTAGGGGTTACATTCATATTTGGGTAGGATTTTTAGGATAAAGTGGCTTCCAAAATCAAAAGGTTAGCCTAAGATTATTTCTCTAACCACATACAATAAAAAATAGCCTTGAGAGACCAATGGAGCAAGTTCTAGACAACACGAGTATTCAAGACATGAATGAAAAAAGTTCACCATACATGGCAATACAAAATTCACCAAGGGGGTTTAAATGTCCCTCCCACTAGAGACAAATCTGGAGTATCTAACATTATTCACAAGTCAACAATATGTGGAGTCATAGGAAGAGAGAGAAATTTCATCACAAAGTTGAGTGAGAGTATGAGAAAATTAGAGAGGTAGTAGGTGAATCAACTGGCTTCTGTGTCTGTGATCGCATTTGAATAACCATGATTGTGGACAGACGGGTAACCACGATCATGCATGAGGACCATGGTCGCGATAACCGAGGGCATATCTTTTCCCCTATTTTACCCTTGTCCAACTTTTCTGCCTACTTGGTTCTCATTAATTCTTTGATTGGTGTTCACCTCAAATTATGCACAGTTCTTTCTTTCTAAGCTTAAGAAAAACATTCCATAGTGTCACACATGCATGAGTTATTCATATGCGAGAACTAACATTAGTTCTATAAAAATAAGATAAAAATGATACAATCCATCCTCGTGGCATTTGTGGATTTCCTCCCACTCAGTGTCTTAGTTAACATCGTGGCATGATGTTGGCATGTATCCATTTGTCAAGGATGGTCCACAGGAACCCACTAGTCAAACTCCCCTTCATCAATTAACCTTGCAACAATGTTTTCCTCTTTTCTTTCTCTTTGTCGATTAGACTTTAGGACAAACTCTCATTTGATTGGGCATTGGACATCATGATGCCCAAGTCCTCCGTCATGTTCTCTTACTTAGTCATTTTACCCTCCACATGCATCGCCAAGATTTGATCATCATTTTGGAGGTTGGAGATTTTGCCACTAGTGTAGTCGTTCTTGGGTTTAGCATCTAGATGTGTAAAGACTAGTCTCATTTGATTTTCCAATTCTTTGATATAGAATGAATGGGAGACTACCATTTTAGAGAGTAAGATGAAGTCATCTTTTAATTCGAAGACCATTTTGTCTGTTCCTTCAACTTTGTTCAAAATTCTTTCAAGGAGATCCTCTATTTTATCTCTGTCGGCATCAATGAAGCTTGACTCTTTGTTATAATCCCGACCATGGTGAGGAATGAAATGGCCATATTCATGTTCCTAATTTCTCCAAGCTCAACCACTACCATAATTTATCCAACCTTGATTCCCACTGTGCCTATGGTAGGTTGAATGAGAACCCTCCGCGTGGTTAGCTAGGTACCAATTTTTTTCCTCCATTCTCTTAGCTTCGTCATCATTGTAATAGGTTCTTGGTTTCATGGGGTTTACCATTTTCACGGGTTCACCCATGACATACTTAGTTAGGAGCTCAAGTTGGTTCAAGATCTTTTCCATGGTTTTCTCTTGATACTCATCCCACTTTCTTTGTTCTCTACTAATCATATGCTTCAATGGAGGGCTAGTTGAAATGTTGAGGTCTCGGGTGTGGCATTCTTGATTGTGTTTAATTACCTCTCTCAAAAATTTCTTAGCCACATAGAAGTGCAGGTTTAAGAGAGAACCTTCTTCTGCATCATTTACCATCATTTAGTTCAAAGGATCTAGTGCCCTATAGAATATTCCGACAAGTGTCTTCCCAAGAATCTCATGGTTTGGGAATTTGGCTAACTTCCTATAAAATATCTCCCTTGCTTTGTGAAGTGGCTCCCCATCCCTTTGTCTAAAGTTCATGATTTCATATCTCGGGTGACACACCTTGGATGGAGAGGGGTATTGATCTAAAAACTCCTTTGTGAGCTCCTTCCATGAAGTGAGTGAAGCCATAGGGAGTGTGCAGAACCATAAAAATTCTTCACCCGTTAGTGAGAAAAGGGAAGATCCAAAGCCGAAAGGACTCTTAAGTCATACGAGATATGTTGAAAGGAGTACAAACTTCCAAGAAATTCTTCAAGTGGACATATGGATCCTCATGGGCTTGGCCTCCGTAAAATGACTTTTCTTGTAACACATGAAGCATGACACTAGTCACATAAAATGTCCCACTCCCATGGTGAGGTGGGATATGGTTTTCACTCTTATGACTCCTACCATTCAAGTGGCTTTCTCCACGAGTGAGTTCATCAAGGTACTCTACAGGATTGATGCCTTCACTTATAGTTTCGGTTATGCTAAGATTACCTACAAAAGATCCAAAAAAAATAAGGAAAATAAAGTGCAACACTCCGGATAATACCAAATAAAAAACTAAGACCACATAACCAAAATCTATATTTCACTCCCCGGCAGTGGAGCCATTTTGATAACGCTCAACTCACTCCCATAATTAGGGGTAAGGCAGTCGTCGTCAAGTACAAATCTCGAAGAATGAACTATGGACTTCAAACTCTATGGATGCTCAAATTACTAAGGGATTACCCGAAATGTTGATAAAAACAACATGTGAAATAAAATGGGGGAGTTTTATTTGGGGATTCTTAACAACCAACTTCAACACGCACTTGGTGAATAAAACTTTTACTCAGAATTCAAGATATGAAGGAGATCTTGGAATTATGTCTACCTAGAGGTAATACATGTGGGTTGATGTTGGTTCATTATGAAGTTTAGTTGTTAACTAAAGGATAGGATAGCTCAAAGTTCATTGGGGTTAATCTTTCAACAAAACCACAACGATTTCACCCGTTGGCTCTTTATAGCACCTAACAATCTCAATCAAGCATCCCTATTTCTAGGATGATTCTCTTGACATGATTTACACTCCTAATAAACTTATTGCTAAGATTGAAAAAGGTTGTAAACCATAGACTCAATTGTCCACCATTTCTTTGTCCCCCTATAAGGCTCTTTCAAGGATGTTATGGGTTACCTAATATTCTCCTTCATCCCTCTTTCGATAATGACAAAGGGTTTCTAGAGTTTGGTACTTTCACTCATCAAACACATTTGGATATTTGGGGCTTTCACCTATCAAATTCCAACCTGTAAGATCAAGAAACAGTGGAATCCATACACAACAGCTAAAATCTATGCAAAAACAACAATACCCACTGACAATTACAGTCTAGTTCAACATAATCCCAAGACTAAATTATTTAGCTACTTATGAAGAAAGTAAAGAAACATATACCATAAGAACTATCCAACACATTCTTTCTGCACAAAAAGTCTAAGAAATTTAGCCTTCTAAGTTAATTACACACTTTCTCAAGATTAGGATTGCAAGTCTTGAATTCCAAGATATCTCATGAGATAAGCTATCCTAAAAAGGAAGGGTTTTTTGATTAAATATGGATTGGAATGCATCCAAATGCTTTTACCGATCTGCCCCTGGGCATACTCCCACTTAACTGCAATCGCTCATAAATGTCTACAGATATGACAATGCGACCATGGTTGTGTTCCACGACCATGTTACTCTGACCATCTTGACTAACCATGACTGCGGATAGAGGACTATGGTCGCGGTAATCAAGGCTGATGAAGTCTAGGTTTTCAGCTACACTCTTCTTTGCTCTCTTTTAAATATCATTTTCAGCTCCAATCCGCATCTTTTGGTCTCCTCAGCTTTATGCTTGCAAAGAGTGAATGTTTGTCATCTATCCATGGATTTTGTCTCATTTATTCATTTAAAATAAGGTAATGTGTATGAATAATGAGTGCGAATGAGTGATAAACTCACCACTCATCAGGAATTACCTCACACTTTTGTAGAACCTGTTGACCATAATATAAAGATTTTGTTCGATTCAGCTGCATGTGGTAAAGAATTGGATAAAATATATGATGAGCTCTATACCTTGCTGAATCAAATTATAAAAGGTAACGCTGACAGATATGTGTCATCTCTTGGGGTGGAATGAAAAAGCCAGTGGGTATGATAGAAGTTCATAGTGTCAAAGCCTTAGCATCCCAATTGTCAGCTCTTCAAAATCCGATGATGAAACAGTTTAGCAAATTAGGTGTGAATCAATCTCAGGCTTAGGTGAATGTAGTTCAACAAGCAATGTTTTGGTGTGAGATTTGTGGGAAGAATGGTTACTCTGCGGACTTGGGTAGAGAAAATACATACTCTGTACACTTTGTGGGCAATACACAAAAGCCAAATTATGGTAATGCCTCGTCATGACCTAATTTCTTAGGTCATGATACCACCTACTATATCCCACCAGTAGGCAAGCCAAACCCATAGTCCGAAACGGCTAGTAATTGTCCACTAAATATATAAAGAAAAGAATTAAGAAATAGATAAAATACAGAAGTAATTACATAATATGATCCTAAAACTTGGTGGTATCTGTACAAGAGCTACTAATAATACTAAAGTATAAAGTGAAGTTCAACTGAATACACTGATATAAATTACCTCTGAATACAACATAAATACTAGTCTAATACATAAGAGAGAGATAGGTAATACTCTGAACGTCAAGAGTTCACTCTAAGTCCAAACCATGGATGCTCTACATGACATACACATCAATGATGATAACCCGTACTATGATCTACAGGCTATAGAAGTGTAGTATGAGTACCAAATGAATGGTACTCAGTAGGCAACTACCAACTGAGCTCCAAAGATAAAGCAGGTATATATAAAATATAAAAAAATAGAAACTACACCCAAGAGTCCAGAAATCATAAAAAAAGTCGATGATATAATAAGGAATCACTATCCTATTCATGTTAAAGATTCTAAAATGATAAGACTAAGGAAATATCAACAATGAACTATCCTATTCCAGCTATATTCATGAATCTCAATACTATACCATATATCCCTGGCCAATATAAATAGTTGGTGAAAGAAGGATATGCAACAATATACAAGGCCAAGGAACGAATATACAATATGAATAATTGAAGAAAGGGATATACGATATTACCATAGTTATATATAGCTATATATATATATATATATATATATATATGAGGTCAACTCAAGGCATAACCTAAAATCATCATGTCCTAATTTTAAGACCTCCTTATAATCCTATCAGGATTTAATAATGCCATACTTAGGGTTTCTAATCCACATGGCTAGTCCTAAGATAATCATGAAAAGTAATGTAGCTATAAGATAGAGAAGGCAAAAAATGTACCTCAAATATTGATACCGAATCAATGACCAATCTGTCATAAACTAGCCATAATAATGATAATAACAATATCTATAACAACGCGAGTAATCACATATTCTAGACAACCAAATACCTAGCCGAGCCCTTGTGTTTCATCACTTCTCCAGGCTCAGAAGGTTCAATCAGTATACAACAACACAAGGCATAGTCATCACCAATATCTATGCAACCTCCCATACCAACTGATAGACATAGTCACATATTGGTGATAGGCAATGCGCATGCAAGAATGAATGCCAAAATATAATCAACATCATACCTTCCTCCAGACTCGAATCGGGTATATATGATCAATATCATAATCATCCTCTAAACTCGAACCACGTATATATAATCAACATTATAATCATCCTCTGGACTTGAACCGAGTATATTTAATCAACATCATAATCATCCTCTGGAATCAAACCAGGTATATATAATCAACATCTTAATCATCCTTCAGACTCGAACGACGTATATATAATAAACATCATATCCATCCTCCGGACTCAAATCGGGTATATATAAGCCATCTAAAATTGAACCAAGAATAAGTATGATCAAGACTCAAATTTAAACCGGTAATAAATATCATCTTCCCACATATATTTAACATCAATTCTATATCGATATAATAGGTGCACAAACTCAAGTCATGGCTAAAAGAGTAAATTTGTAAATCCATTTCTCGATGTGATCTTCGAGACTAAATCATTATAAAAGTGTAGAAGGGGTCAGGATATCTCGTGACTGGAGTAAAATTAGCGTGAAATCATAGACCGAAATTTGTATCAGTCAGATCTCAAAACATCATTACTAAATCCTTTTTATATATAGGTTACCCATCAAGTCAGGCAGTTACTATTATAAATAAATCTATTTTTAAGATGCAAAGTAGGCTTTAACCCCTATTTAGGAAAATAGTAAAAAAATTATATTTTAGCTAAAATCACATTATTTATTGATAGTGATCATGAATATACCGTATCTATTCATGCCATCACCACTATTCAAATAGTTGAACCATAAGCATCATACCGTATCTTCTTCTATCCCATACCATCGAGATGTGTATATAAACATATACATATATTCATAAACTACAACCGTATCCTTTACAAGGATAATTACTTCCCGAATTTCTAACTCATATCATAACACAACCTTTGGCCCAATAATGTGTCTAAAATAATTACAATATTATAATTATGGACTTAGGCCCATATACATATCTGATACTCATATCAATAATCATATTTATAAGTCGTAGCACATCTATAATCAACTCACATATAGGAGGCATTTTGTATCTAGAAGGCATAATATCAATAAAGGCTAATTCATATCCATGAGGCATATCACATCTATTAGACATGCCATATGTATAGTTCATATATCATGACTAAGACGAATATCATCTCCGTAGGCCATTTATCACTTCTAAGAGGAACATCATCTCTAAAGGCCCAATATCATGGACATAAGTTATTCACTATTCAGGGGAAAGTACATCATTAACCATTAATTCACCAAGAAAATCTCATAAATAAGGCTCATTAGTCTCAACTAGGCCTAACATTCATAGTTAAGTCAACAGAGGTTAACACAAGTCTTGGCCTAAGGTGGGTATCACGACCCGAGGATACACCTTTAGTCGTGACGTGGTGCTTAAGGCCATAACTGACCCTCAAGATAACCCATGGTCTCGTACCTGCGATGAGCACTAAATGAAATAAAAGTAAAATAACATATGCGGAAGATAAAGAAATAAGATATTGTCAATCTAATATGGAAATATATAAAGACATTTCTAAAGTATCTGATAAACACCAGAAACTAGGCTGCCTGTCTGAAAGCCTCTAAACTTACGAAGTTAGTGGGACAAACACCCAACTAACTCCAACTGAACTGAACAGTATTAAATACTGAAATAACGAAAATAACATGACACGTCCTCAATAGATGTGGACTCACCAATACCGCTGTTGGGAACTACTGATCTGTCTGGGGATGATTGAGAAATTGTGCATCCGAACCTAAGTTATAAGACATAATAGTGCAAGAGAAAAGTATGCTAATAATACTTTGAATGTACTGGTACATGAGGCAAGGACAAACTGATATACATGTGGAAACTGAATGCAATTACATGAACACATAAAACTAAATATGCAAGGCCAAGTATTTAAATACACTGACATTATCTGAATAACTGGTACAATTTTTATAACTAACTAAATAAATGCTGAAAACTAATTACTTAGTATTGCAAAACTGAACTGCAATAGACTACCAATACTGACTAAAACTGTGGGACCTATCATGTAACTGACACAAACCATGAATATTACCATGGAGTCCAATGTCTTACCCATGTTGAGGAAGGCTGCTCCATCATTTCTAGAGGAGTAGAACCTAAATTGGAGTGATCACTAAACTGAGCCCAATTTGGGAAAAAGAGGAAACGCTCTTTGGCGTGTCCCTAAATCCTAATGGGGCACATAGTTTCTGGGAAGTAGGGTACATTGAACCCACACTTCCCTCCCAGTGCTAAATCGTACTCCCAACTAAATGACAGTGGTGTTATTTGTAGTTCAACATAACATGGTACTGTACTGAAAAGGATCAACTTGAACTTTAACATAGTTATGAAATCATGGTCTGAATAACTTATAATTTGAAAGATCTAAAATAGCAAGTAAACATATAGTTATCAGCGGTTCATAACCTACCAGCAGTGACTGATTACAAAAATATGATAACAACTCTTAAAATAGGAAGGGTTTTAGTTAGTAAAGATGATCAAATACTGAACACTGATAAGCTAAAACATAATCAAATAACTGGGTTTGAAGCAGGATACATACTACATAG
Organism: Capsicum annuum; assembly: GCF_002878395.1. Classification (NCBI taxonomy): domain Eukaryota; kingdom Viridiplantae; phylum Streptophyta; class Magnoliopsida; order Solanales; family Solanaceae; genus Capsicum; species Capsicum annuum. The sequence continues at coordinate 134,872,423 of NC_061113.1, read as the reverse complement.
GCTAAACTGATTTCATGAATGTATGCTGTGACATGAGAATAGTCGTATAGCTAAAATAGAGAACGGAAAAAGTTAACCTAAAGAAAACCATTACCTCAAGATGAGTTTGAATTTTTAGAGAAAAGATGAGGATATCGGGCTCGCATAGCCACTTCTACTTCCTAAGTATCTCTCAGTAAACTGTTTCCTCCATAGAACCTTAACAAAAGAAACTTCTTTATTCCTTAGCGTATGAATCTGACGATCAAGGATCTTAACTGGGACTTCTTTGTAGAAAAGGCTATCCTCAACATCCACACTTTCTAAAGGAATAATAGAAGCTGAATCACCAATGCATTTCTTTAACAAAGAAACATGGAATACCGGGTGTACAGAGTCCAAAAATGTAGGCAACTCTAACTCATAAGCTACCTTCCTAAAGCAGTGCAAAATTATACATGGGCCAACATAGTAGGGACTGAGCTTTTTTTTCTTGCCAAATCTCTTTACTTCTTTCAGCGGCAAACTTTTCAAATAGACCAAGTCACCAATATCTAACTCAAGATTCCTTCTCCTCACATTTGCATAAGATTTATGATTACTTTTGGATGTATTTAGCCTCTCTTAAATTGACTAAACTTTTTCCATCACCTCAAATACCGAATCTGTCCCTATCAAAGCAGCCTCACTTACTTCAAACCAACCAATAAGAGATCTACATCTTCTCCCATAGAGAGCCTTAAGTAGAGCCATCTGAATACTGGAGTGATAACTATCATTATAGGCTAACTCGATTAAAGGTAAGTGGTCATCCCAAATACCTTTAAAGTCAATAACACACGCCCTCATCATGTCCTCTAAGGTCTGAATAGTCCTCTCCTCATGACCATCTATCAGGGGATGAAAAGCTATACCGAGGTAAATTTGTGTACCAAGACCCTTCTAAAAAGCCTTCCAAAAGTAAGAGGGAAACTGAGTACCTATATCTGAAATGATAGACAATGGAACCCTATGCAATTTTACCAACTCCCTAAGATAGAGTCTAGAATAATCCTCAGCAAAATATGAAGTATGAATTGGCAAGAAATAGGATGACTTGGTCATTCTATCTACAATGACCCAAATTGAATCATGCTGATAACGCGTAAGAGGTAATTCTATCACAAAATCCATATTCACCACCTCCCACTTCAAAGTAGGGATTCGAAACTACTGAGTTTACCACTAGGCCTTTTGTGCTCAACCTTAACCTGCTGATAGTTTGAACATTTATCCATAAAATCTGTAATATCTTTCTTCATACCACTCTACTAATAGATTTCTCACAAGTCATGGTACATTTTAGTGGCTTTGACGTGAATAGAATACCGTACACCATGCACTTCTTCTAATATTCACTGTCTCAAACCATCAACACATAGAACACATAAGATGCCCTGACAATGAAGCACACTATCTCCCCCTTAGGAGAAAACCTCCACCTTCTGATCTCAAACTACCTCCATTAAATAAACTAAACTAGGATCCTTATCTTACTTTTCTTTTACTTCCTAATCAATAAAGATTCTGATCCATTCTGAACCCATATACTTCCTTTGGCCGAATCAACCAACCAAATTCCTAACCCATCAAGATGATGAACCTCATGGACTAACTCTTTCTTACCAACTTTAACATGGGCAACAATACCAATAAATAATCTACTGGGGGCATCCACCTCTACATTGATCTTGCCTAAATGATACAACACACTCATATCTCAGTTTTTAAAAAATTCAAGCCATCTCTTCTGGCAAAGATTTATGTCTTTATTTGTGAACATGTACTGTAAACTCTTATGATCCATGAACACATCAACATGAATCCTATACAGATAGTACCTCTAAATTTTTAAGTTTAAAACATTAGCTGCCAACTTAAGATCATGGGTAAGAAAATTCTTTTCATGAGGCTTAAGCTGTCTTGAGTAGGCTATGACCTTGCCTTTCTGCATCAATACACAACCCAGACTAATCTAGAAATATCACAATAAACTACAAACCCATTTGTTCCATCTGGAAAAGTCAATACTGGAGTGAAAGTGAGTTAGTTTTCAATTCCTGAAAACTATTCTCACAAGAATTCAATCACTAAAATTTAACCTTCTTTTGGGTTAGCCTCGACATAAGGGAATTAATAGAAGAAAACCCTTCAATAAACTATCTGTAATAGCCAGCTAAACCCAAGAAACTCTTAATATCTGATGGCAAGATAGGTCTAGGCCAGTTTCACACTACTTTAGTCTTTTGAGGATCAAATTGAATGCCATCACAGGAAACTATGTGACCAAGAAAAGCTACCAATCTCAACCAAAATTCACACTTGGTAAACTTAGTGAACATCTGATGATCTCTAAGGGTCTGTAACACAAGTCTCAGATTGTCTACATGATCATTATTACTATGGGAATAAACAAGGATATCATCAATGAAGACTATGATGAATAAGTCCAAGTACTACTTGAACACCTTCTTCATCAAGTCCATGAAAGATACATGGGCATTCATTAGTCCAAAACATATATCTAGGAATTCAAAGTGACCATACTGAGTTCTGAAGGCTTTCTTTGAAATCCCATATTCTCTGACTCTAAGCTGATGATAACCGAATCTAAGGTCTAACTTAGAGAAATAACTTACACCCTGAAGTTAGTCAAATAAGCCTTCAACTTTTGAAAAAGGGTACTTATTCTTTATGGTGACTTTGTTCAACTGATGGTAGTCGATGCATATTCTAAGAGAACCATCTTTCTTGCACATAAATAGTATTGAAACACCCCATGGGTAAATACTAGGTCTGATAAAACCTTTATCTAAGAGATATTTTAACTATTTCTTTAATTCCTTAAGCTCAGTTAGAGCCATTTTGTAAGGTCGACTAGTGATAGGATGGGTATCTAAAAAGAGATCAATTCCAAATCAAATTCCTTTTTGGGAGGAACTCAGGAAGATCTTCAGGAAATTCTTCTGGAAATTCCCTTACTACTAAAACTGACTCAAGACTCGGAGTCTCAAAATTTGAATACTTGACTCAGACGAGATGGTAAATACACGCCATAGATATCATCTTTCTAGCCTTAACATAGGAAACAAACTGACCCTTAAGTACTGAAGTACTACCCCTCTATTCGATAGATGGATTATTAAGAAACTCGAATTGGACAATTCTATTTCTGCAATAAACTGAGGCTTAACATGATTAGAGCCAATCTATGCCAAGAATGACATCAAAATAAGTAATCTCTAACTCCATAAGATCAATTGAAGTAACTTTTTGAGACACTATGATCGAGAAATTTCTGTATATCCATCTAGCTATAATAGACTTACCCACTGGGATAGACACTAAGAAAGACTCTACCAATATTTTGGGACTGATGTTGAAATCTACAGCTATAGAAGGAGTCACAAAGAAAAGTGAAGCTTCGGGGTCTAGTAATGCATATACATAAATATGGAAGAATTGAAACATACTCATAACCATATAAAGACATCAAGAGAATTTTCCTGATCATGCCGAGTTTGGAGAGCATATAGTCTATTCTGGCACTGCCTACTAGTTGCACTGGAAGTGTCACCCTACTGAGTTGGGAGACCTAATGGAGCTGATAAAAGTTTAGACTGGCCCTGTTGGTGCGAACACCTCTCTTCGGGGCTACCACTTGACACTTCTTAATCCTGTGGCTTGTCTTTCCACACCCAAAGCACACATTACTTCCTGCCCAACATTCACCTTGATGGCTCCTACCACACTTCCTGTAGAGTGGGGTGGTATGACAACTGTTTACACTACCCTGGATCATAGAGCCTTGCATTCTATCCTGATTGTCCTAGGTGAACTTAGGCACTAGTGCACTAGCTGAAGATGGAGATGAGACTAAAAATCTATGGTGGAAGTAAGAACGGTTACCACCTTTCCACCTTTGCTAAGAAAAGTTGAAACTACTTATTTTGGCTTTCTTATTCTCTCTCTTTATCCTTAAGTTTCTCCTCTTCAATCTACTGAGCATGAACCAATAGATAGGTCTATATCCTTAATCAACATGGTGGTCCTACACTTCTTAACCACACTATCAGATATACCAGATATGAACTTACTTATTCTGGACCTATTGTCAGCCACCATAGTAGAAGCATACCTCGCCAACTGAGTAAACTTGAGTGAGTACTCCTTCACGCTCATACTTCACTACTTCAAGTTTATGAACTCCTAAACCTTAGCTTCCCTAAACTCTAGTGGGAAGAACCTATCTAGGAAAGCCATGACAAACACTTCTCTCTTAATAGGCTCTGCTTCCACACCCCTGTCTTCCTTCCACTACATAAACCAGGTGTGATCTACTCCCTATAATTGATATACAGCCAACTCTATACTCTTATTTGAAGTGGCACCCATGATGTCTATCACCTTCTATACCATATCCAAAAACTCTTGTAGATCCTCCTCAGACTTGGATCCCAAAAATAAAGGGGGATTCATCTGAGTGAAATCTTGAATCCTAACTGTAGCTATATTTACCAGTAGATTGGTTGGGGAAACTACTTGTTGATTGTTTTGAAAAGCTACAGAATGAGCAAAGGCTATGAAAATGATCCTAAACTCAGCATAAGAAACATGGTCTTTCAGGGGATCTTCCTAAATGGGTGGTGGTGTGGGTAAATTCCTGTTACTTCTTCCACAGTTTTTCCTGGGAGATATTATCTATAAAAAAATAAAGGATGAGTCAGAAAAAGAAATTCAATATATCTTATGCTCTTTTTTCATGACATAAATACTGAAAGAAGGGAAACTTTCCTAAAATGTCCTGTAGCTTCTTGTCTATGAGAGTGGCATGCTTCACACTAAGCATACGACTCTACTCAATGTAGTGTTCAGACACCCTAGGACACTTTAAAACCTTAGGCTCTAATACAATGTTTTGTCACGACCTAAGGCTACCCCCTAGCCGCGACACGGTGCTTAAGGACATAAATGACCCCCAAGCTAACCCATGGTCTAGTATTTTCTATGAGCAGTGAATGAAATTAAAGTAAAATAACATGTGCAGAAGATAAACTAATAAGATACTATCAATATAAATACAAAAATATATAAAAGACAAGTCTGAATTATCTGATAAAAATTGGAAACTAGACTGCTTGACTAAAAGCCTCTAAACATACGGAGTTGATGGGACAAAAACCCAACAAACTCCAACTAAATTGAACATACAGAAATACTAAAATAACTAGAATAACACAATATGTCCTCGATGGATAGGGACTCACAAATACTGTTGTCGAGAATTGTTAAGCTGTCTAGGGATGATTGGGAAATTATGCTTCCGAACTATGTTATAAGACAACATAGCGCAAGAGAAAAGTATGCGATTAATACTTTGAATGTACTGGTATGTGAGGTATGGACTAACTGAAATATATGCGGAAATTAAATGCAATTACATGAACATGTAAAAATGAATATGCAATACCAAGTATTTTAATACACTGACATTATCTGACTAACTGTTGTAATTTATATACCTGACTAAATAAATATAGAAAACTGATTGCTTGGTCTAACAAAACTTAACTGAAATAGACCATGGATATTACCATGGAGTCTAACATATGACCCACGTTGAGTAGGTTTGTTCCATCCTTACCATCGAAGTGGAACCTGAACTGGAGTGATCACTAAATCGTGAGCAATTTAGGAAAAGGGGAAATGCTCTTTAGTGAGTCCCTAAATCCTACAGGGCATATAGTTTCTAGAAAGTAGGACGCGCTGAACCCACACTTCTATCTTGGAACTAAATCCTACTCGTAACTGAACAACACCGGTGTTATTCATGGTTCAACATAACATGGTACTGTATTGACAAGAATCAACTTGAACATAGTAATGAAATCATGGTTTGACTAACTTGTAATTTGAAAGGTTTGAAATAGAAAGTAAGCACATAGGTATTGGGCGTTCATAACCCGCCAACACTGAATGATTACAAAAATATGATCAAAACTCTTAAAATAGTAATATGAGGTCATAGTTCAGGGACTAAAAACATTAGACAGTTCAATACATTACTATAATACATAAATTTAAACATAGAAATATATTAAACAGAATAACACTCTCTCATCAAAATAATGGAATTCAAGACAAAATGTAAAACTTAGAGTTTAAAATATGAGTAAGTGCAACTATTATGCTCTTTAGTCCCTTAAATCATATGATAATGCTATGCTTTCAACATATAAGGATTTGGAAATGAACCCTAACTTAAAACATCTAAATTTAACTTGAAAAGCATACATTTAGGCACAAGGATGAAATATTAATCTTGTTCAAAACACCACATACCTTAATTGAATGAATTCTTGAAGAAATTTTGAAATTGAAACTTAAATCCTTGTGTTCTTGAGAGAATAAGCTTGAGTTTTGTTTTTGGAATGGGGAAGGGTTTTTAATGAGTAATTTTGAGGCTAATGGGCAAATAATTCCCCTATGAAAGTCATAAATCATGATTTGGATGATCGAAAGTTGAGGGAAATGACCAAATTAGCCCTTGGCCCCTTAAATCATGAAGCTAGAAGTGCCCTACCTCCTCACCACAAATCCTACTCCGGGGGAGTGTCTAGTGCACCGCGGACCCTATTTTGAGGGAGCTACCTCCATACTACAGACTTGATTTCAGATGATTGACCAGTATGTCGTGGCCCAATTACGGAACCTTACTACCTCCGCTGTCCAAACACACCCCAAATCCTATCCAAAAATCCCAAAAATCCTCTAAGGTATTCCTTTAACATCCCTAAACATGTTTCAACTCAAAAACCAACGTCTTGGGGTCGGGATATCCAAAAAAAAATTGTAAAATCTTGGGACCTTGATAGTGACTAAGTCCTCAACACTTAGTGAAAATTTTAATCCTTAAACCCCTTAAGAATGAAACTAAAAACTAAACTGAGCTTAGAATCTTACGGGGCATTATAGTGGGCCGGACAATCCCACTTTTAATCCTTAGTTTCCATATTTAGGCAACTCATACCCTAAACTAGGATAAGGTATCTAGTTCAATTTCTAGATTTCAAGTAAGACATAACTAAGCTTAAGATAGGAAATTTATCTAGAAACATGGGCATTCAAGTCAACTCTTCCCAAAGTATGGTTCCAAGACCACTAGACTAGCCCAACTAAGGTTAAAAATACTAACCATGATTCCAACACTTAAACCACATCCCAAAACCTAGATCTATTTATCATATTCATGCTAAAAATTAATCCAATCTATGGGGAAGGCAATAGGATTCAAAAAGGGTCATAAACATACAACCTTATGGGTCTAAAACCCTCATCTAATCCCTAAACATCAATAATCAAGGCTAAGTTATTCTACTTATAATCAAGACAAACATTCACATTCACATTCCATATATATATGGCACATCATCTTCGAAGAAGAGCAGGTATAAGCCTACTTTAAAGAGGAATTGTAAGACCTTATGCCATTCACCACTCGTCGATCTTCATTCATAATCCCAAAATACCATCACATTATCAAAATAGTAATCTCCTTGTCAATACGAGTCTAATAATACCCATATTGCACTATAGTGCTTCAAGTCCAAAAATGACACCAAAAAGCCTAAGTGGGTCCCACTTATGGAAAATACATTTTCAAGGTCAACACAATATTCATACATGAACAAGGAATCATAATCCTTAAGAAATGGGTAAGAACAAATCTAATTTAGGGCTAAAATTAATCCCAAAGCTATATTGGGGTTTTGGATCAAAAAATATGAAATTCATCAATAAAGTGATGAAATATTACCTTAATTTGGATGATAATCACGATAAAAGATGTTTAGCAAGATCCCAAGTCATCCGTAATACTCAATTTTGAGTTATCTCACCCTTCTAGGGCTTTTAGGTATAAAATGTGAAGAGAAAATAGCCAAATTACAACATGGGGGCCTATTTATAGCCCATTCAAGCATAGAGATGCTAAGATCACCATCAAATGGATTGTGATTATCATGCTACGATTGCTATGGGCCTTGCTGCGATCGTTATGGCACCAGTACCAGCAAAGTCAAAACTTATTTTTAACCCTCAAAATTTATTTGGACTTTGATTTTCGCAAATGAACTATGTAAACCCACTAAATTTGATATTCTGGATGCATTGGTGAAGTTTAATTTTCCATCGACGGTCGTTTAGACCAATTATGGTCCCCACACCCATATCTTCTAATTTTCTTATTTTTTGACCAATAGGTCAAAATATGCTCGGGTGTATTGGGGCCCGAACCAGAGGTCTACCTAGCCTAAAATTAATATTCCATATCTACTGTCATAGTCAAAATTTTCATCCAAGATCATCTTACTAAAGTTTTTGCCTGATGGCAATTTGGAACCAGCAAAGACGTTTAAATAGAAAATTAATTCTAAAAATAAAACGAACTGTGCAGTAACCAATTTATTAGTCCTAACAAGTTATAAATGACTTGGGCAGCTATGGAGAAGCCCTAACAGTAAAGATAAGCAGAGATACGAAAAATAACTGAAAGGGTCATTATATGCCTACAACCACAAGTGGCAGAGTCAACCCAATTATGCATGGAGAAATAATCAGACTCAGTAGTTTCAGCAACAACAACGTACACAGGATAGTAATAATGAAGATACATTAACAAAGATCCTGGCTAATCAAGAGCAAATGGCTGATGAGATAAAGAATCAATAGCTTGCTCAAAAAATTTAGAGGCTTAGTTGGGGCAACTAGCTTAGGCACAGAACAATAGACCCTAAGGTGACTTTCGAAGTGATACAAAGAATCCAAAAAACACTAATAGAGATCATTTTAAAAATTGGTAGAGATACTATTGACAGTCCTCCTAAGATAAATAAGGAGGTTTAGGCAGAGTTATTCCCACAATATGTAGATAAGAAGCAGGTTGAATTTAAGGATTCTAAAAAGTTGAGGAAGTTTGATTACCTAAAAACCAAGGTTGCTGACCGTGTAACTGAAAGACGACCACCACCATTTCCTCAAAAGCTTACAAAAGATAAAGAGGTGAATGTTTTAAGAAGTTCTTTGATATGTTTAGAGAACTTCACATTAATCTTTCTTTGTTAGATATTTTGTAGGGTATGAATAAGTAATATAAGTACTTGCAGGATATGGTGACTAATAATACAAAGCTATAGGACATTGATATAGTGGTACTTACTGAGGAGTGTAGTTCAGTGGTAATGGGGAAGATGCCCAAGAAATTGAAAGACCTAGTGAGTTTCACCCTCCTTATACAAATTGGTGATAATGATATTTCTATGCTCTGATGTTTTTAGGGGTAAGTATAAACTCAATGCCTCTATCAGTGTTCAATAATCTTAGTTTGGGTAAGTCGAGGCCATGAGCTCCAAATAGTGGACAGAATTAGAGTTTTTCCCAAAGGATATTAGGGACGTACTTATTAAGGTTAGTAAGTTTAGCATCCCTAATGAATTTATTGTGCTTGATTATGATACAAATAATAGGGTGTCAATATACTTAGATATGGAAGGAGCACTGATTAATATTAGAGACAACACTCATAAGATTAGATTGGATGATGAAGAGGTGGTCTTCAAAGTCTACAAACTACTCACTTTACATTTCCATTATAAACACATGCATAATCACAACCATGGAAGTGGATGAGTATGGGGTGGAGACTAAACCATTAATGATCTCTCCAAATAATCTCATAAAGTTTCCTAAGCCACTAGTTATACTCAAAAGGATAAAGTTAAAAAAAAGCCTGAAAAAGTTACTGTTGACAAAAATGCAGACCTTGAGAGTACAAACTTAAAAAGTCAAAAATGAGTGAGAAGATGTCCTCAAAGTAGAAGGAAGAGGATGAAGGAATATGGATGAGATGTAGTAATCAGGGTCATGCCATAACACTAAATTAGGCACTACTTGAGAGGTAACCCAAGTTAAGGTATGTATTTTATTTTTGTGGTTGAATTTTATTTCATATAGTGTTGGTTTTTGTTGAGTCACAAGTTGAAGGGAAGTTTGAGTGCCAGAGACTTAGCTAAGAAGTATGGAAAAGACTGGGTATGGGGTATACCCGACCTCATTGATGTTTAAAGATTCTACTAGCTAAGCCTAGAGGCCTTACGGAGTATTTCAATCCTTACCTTTTAACTATAGTTTAGGGACAAAGTATGTTCTTAAGTGTGGGGTGTGAAAATTCTCATGGTTTAGGGTGAAGTCCTACTATAGGATTTTAATATAGCTGTTTTCTAGTTTTTGATTAAATTTAATTACAAAAAGATTTTCTCATTATTTGTTTAGTTGTTGTTGGTGTTAGTAGGGGCACACTTCACCTACCCCTTGGTTGTTCCTTTTGATTATTTTCCAAGAAGGTGACCTTTGAACCTAGTATCCTATTTTAATTTTTAGGAGTAAAAGTTTAAAATTTATGTGTTAGGAATAAGTGTGATTTTCTTGCAATATGCTATGTATGATTACATCATGGAAGAAAATTTGAAAGAATGTTGATAGTGTTGAATGACTATTTTTGACCCACCCATGTCATGTTTATGACTCGTGTATGCTGTTGGCTTAATTTAGAATTCATGTTATTGCTTTGTTTAGAGTCTATAATGGTCCTACTTGATTTGAGCATGTGCCATGTGTGACTGTGAGGTTTTTATTTATTCCTTGTTACATATTAATGTCTAGAACTTTATTGGTCTGCGTGAAAAGCAAAATGAAGAATGTAGGTTTAGGAGATAATATAGGCATTCTTTGATAGCTATGTTTCATACCCTCTTTTATCTATCCTTATGCATAATCTTAGTTAGAACTGTTAAGACTTGACCTATTTCTTTGGTGGCCTCATATGTAGCCTGTTCCTTTTCTTCATTGACCATAATTTTATCCAAAGCTCCTAAGTGCTTTAGTTGAAAAAAATATTAAGGTTAAGGAGTAATAAAAATATGAAGGAAAGAGGTAAAAGTGAAGCCCCAAAGTAGTAGCTATTGGTGTTGAAAAGTTGATGCATTTTGTGTGGGAGTAATGTAATGGAAAGAAAGAGAAGTGTGAAAAGTTGGATCAAGTGTTAATAGTAAATACCCCCCCCCCCCCTCATAATAATGTGGGGAAGTTTGGTTGTTAAGAGAATAGTCTAACATCTTATATGATGTGTTAAAGCATTTAGCAATGATAGTCACTATTATTGGCCAGAATAGTTACCATCCGCCCATTAGCCTACATTACAACCCGCAAAGTCCTACTTGATGTAAGCTTCAACATTCTGATATTAGTAGAGTACCACTCTAAGGACAAGACTATGGTTAATCTTGTGTTACATGTTAATCTTTGTGAGACTGAGCGTAATTTGATTCTTGTACCCATTCTTGTATTCCTGCGCTAAATTACATCTATGCGAGTGAAGATAGGTAACTCTCTTGTGGTGAGGGAACATGTTTGATGATGGTTAGGAGACTTATACGATTATTTTGATGTATTAATATTCATGAGTTTTCAAACTTGGTTGAGTCTATCCTTGAGGCTAGGATGTTTTAAAGTAGTAATTCATGAGTTTTCAATTGTACATGACACGCGTATTTGTGGAACTTGCTATTGTATAGTCATTATAGTTATATCTTGAATGTATTAATTATTGTATTAGTGTTGGATTATTCCTTAGACGATGCTTAAGGTGAAGATTTGTTCAAGTACGAACAATGCTTTAAGTGTGGGCTGATGATCTTAGGTGGATTTATGCACCTAAGTTTTGTTATCTACCCTTAATTAGCTTTGTTTTGAGGACTTCTTGTGTGAGTCAGGATTTAATATTTATATAAATGAAAATATGTGTTAAATTATGCGATAATGTTTAGTGTGTGTTCATATCAAGTTTGAAATCACGACGTTCAAATGTAGTTTAAATGGAAACACTAGTATTCTTAGCTTAAGCTATGCACTATTCTAGTTGATCTTGTTAGACTAAGCTATTCACTATTCTAGTTGATCTTGTTAGACTCTATGGGGTTATGAGCTCTAATATGTGGTGTTTTGATGTTATAGGAAGCTTTCAGAGATTATAAAATTGATACTTTGATAATATACAAACTGTTTTTGAAGAGGAAAAGCTACCACGAAACAAGGAACCAAAGGCCAAACACATGGAGAAAGCATGGACACAATCTTGAATCTTTCAGCACAAGGGCGTGCCATGCACTTGGATCTATATGTTACAGGCATGCCACACCGTTATGAATAATAAAAAATATGAAAATCCTAGTTCCACACCCTTATCATGCCAATGTAATAGAGTGGGCATGCTAGTGTGTAAAAATCAAGCACTTGACTCCTACTAAAAGTAGGACACTCCAACTCTTTTGTAAATACCTTGGATGACTTATGGGGCTAGGAATACACATGAAGAGGCTTAAATTAGATTTTTTATTTATTAATTTTGTATTATTACATGAATTTCATGATGATGATTCTTTGTAAGTCCATGAGTGACTAAATACCCTCATCAAGGGTTAAGGCTAAGAACATGAGTACTTAAGCCTGTTAATTGAGTTGGTTTATGTGATTATCATTGTTGGTTGTTCATTTATCCTTGTTTTAATTATTCTATGGATTCGCAACCCTTAGGATAAATTCATATTTATTTCAGGAGCATAGAAGGAGGAAAGATAGAATAAAATAAGGGATATATGGGATGGGATCATTATCATTCAATGAATTGAAGTTATGATTTGTGTTTAGGATAGGAATATACCTAATTCAACCTATTTTTTTCATATACATAAAGAAATACACATGCGTTTAACTTGGTACTTGCATCCCCACTTAACTATGTAGTTGTAAGACTAAGTTAGATAGTTTATTTAAGGTTCAGAAGACCGTAATCATGCTTTCAACCCCATGACTCAATAAACAAGATAATTGACTAAACCAACGAAGTACCTTAACCCTAGGTTTCTCCTCATTATTGTTAAAGAACTTACTTTACCACATTGTTTACTTTTATTTTTGGTTTTCAATTCATAAACTTTAGTTGCTACTTGTTTAATCTACGTAGTGAAACTAAAATAGGATAGTCATTTAGCACAAGTCCCATGGGATCATTACTTGTCTTTCTTAAGGCCATTTTACTACTTAGTAGACCACGTACACTTGTGTGCGCGCTTGGGTACCACAACCAGCAATTTAGTATTTGAATGACAACTATGTTAAAGTTACAAAATTTACGCAAGAATTACATTTGGTCAATGAAAAAGTGAAGATACTATTTTTACATGTCAGTCTCTATCTCTCCTGTTGTTTCTTCAATAGTACAGTTCCTCCATTGAACCATTACACATTGAATGAATCAAGTTCCTAATTTCTAATAACTTTACTCAATATTGCAATTGGTTCCTCCTCATATCACAACTCCTTATCAAACAACTCAAAGTCCCAATGAATGATGTAGTTCTCATCTCCATTGTATTTCTTTAATACTGACACATGGATATCAAGTGAACTCCGAACATACTAGGAGGTAATGTCAAATTGTATTCTACGAACTCCACTCTCTTCTTGCCAAATCATATGACACCCTTCATGGGTGATAATTTTAAAAGTACCTTCTCACTTTTTAAAACTTTACATCTCTTACCTTGTTGTTTGCATACTCATTTTGTCGACTCTATGCTACTATAAACTTTTCTTATCACCTTTTCCATTGAACCCTTAAGCATGTCAGTTCCCAAGGGCTTACTTAGAATGTGTCAAACCACCTAATTAGAGACCTACACCTCTCACCATATAAGACCTCAAAAGGAGCTATATAAATATGAGAGTGGTAGCTATTATTGTAGGAAAATTCACACAATCATAAGTATTGGTCCAACTAACCTCTAAGGTCCATAACACAATACCTTAGCATGTCCTCAAGCACTTGGATAGTTTTCTTTAACTGATCATTAGTCTTTGGATGGAAAGAAGTACTTAGGTCTAACCAAGAACCCAATTCTGACTAAAATCGCTCCCAAACATTGGATGTGAACTCAGGTATGACATAATAAAAAAAGGTACCCCATGCAGCCTTAGAATCTCTTTCACATAAATTTTGGCCAACTTGGTCACATTATAATCTACTCTTACCAGAGTAAAGTGATCCAACTTGGTCAACTTTTCTATCCTACCGCATACGCAAGTGTACGTGGTCGTGCAAGTAATAAAGTAGCCCTCTTGAGCTGGATATCGAACCCACAAGTCTTAGATTAACAACAACCTAATTCTATCTTTATTAATTGGATTAAATAATTGAAAAGCATAACCAAAGAGAGTTCAAGTTTGAGAACTAAAAAGTAACAATAAACAATATGGAGATATAAAGTGTTTGGAACAATAATGGGGATAAACCCAGTGTCAAGGAACTATTAATAATCCTACCTAGCCACACAATCTCGTTAGTTACATTAATTATCTTGGTTGTTGATTCACAAGTCTGATAACATGATCATGGTTTTTTTAACCTCTAATCGTCTATGTAAATTAGACTCACAACTTCATCATTGAGCGGGGATGTGAGAACTAACTTAAATGCATTTGTATTTCATCCCGTTTATGAACCAAATAGGGCGAGTTAGGTATATTCCTATCCTAACCGTAAATCCTATCATTAGTTCATTTAAATAATATGATCCTACTCCATATATCTCATATGCTAATATAAATTTCCTTGTTTTGGTATCACAATAAAATATAGTTGTATTCTAGAGGCCGCTAATCAATAGAATAGTAAAATCAAGAATACACAAACAACCAATTATGATGATCAACATAAACCAACTCAAGTGAAGCTAAGTATTCATGTTCGTAGCCTCAATCCAAGAACTAGGTTTTTTGGACACTCATAGTCTTATAGATAATCATCATAGGCAAATTAATAAAGTAAAATTACAAGAAAGTAAATTGAAAGAATAGAGAACCGTAGTTTGAGCAACAACCCTAGTTTGAGCTTCTTGGTGCCTTATCTTATCTCCAATTCTTGTATTGGTCCAAATATGGGAGGGAATTGTGAATAAGTGATACTTTTATAGTGTTTTAGGTAGTCCATAGATTTCCCAACATGAAATACACATCGATAACATTGCCCCTCACTTAAGAGGCTTAAAAATCACTTTTTGGATGCTTTTCACCCTTGGGCGTGTCATGCCCTTGATTCAAACCCTCACTGGATTTTGAAGATTTGATTTGTGTCCTATGTAATGGAACAGCATTATCTTGAAACTCTTAGGGTGTGGCATGACCTAGTTCTCCAAAACACCACTTTGCGTAGTGGTTAACTCCTTTCATTTGCCTTTAAGTTCTACACTTTGTGGGTGACTTTCCAACCCCATTTGTCCTTGTTAGCTCCTGTGCATTTCTCCTAATATCTTAGATGTTCTCCTATAACATTAAACAACACGAATTAGTGCAAACTACGCAATAGACTCTATCGAAATACGCTAGAAAACACATAGCTCAAGCTAATAACACTAGTTTTCATCTAAATTCTATATGGACAATTTAATTGTCAACTTGTTTTTATGACATTTTAAACATTCTAAACATGTGTTTTAACACTTACTTAATTACTTAAACATTTAAATACTCATCTATCACCCAAGAAGTCCTCAAAACTAGGATAAATACATAGAGATAATGACACTTAGGTGCATAAATACACCTAAGATCACCAACCCACACTTAAATCCTTATTTGTCCTTGAAAACCACTTTACATTAAGCACCATCCAAGGAAGTCTACAGTATTACTACTACAAGTATGACACACCGGCTAGAACTATAATGTCTAGATGAATAGAAAGTTCAACATTGAGTCTGCCATATATAATTAAAGACCCATGAAACCTACTTCAAAACATCCTAACCTCAAGAATTGACTCTACCAAGTCGACAAAATTAGGCATATTACTCAATAAAAGAGATCATACAATTCACCCACTATCATCAAACATGTTCCCTCATTACAAGAGAGTTACAGATAGTCACTCAAACATATATTCATCACAAGAATGGATGTAAGAATCAAATTTCAGTCACTCTAACAAAGAATTCACATGTCGCATAAGATGAACCATTGGCTTGCCCTTAGTGTAGTACTCTTCTAATATTAGAACATCAAGGATCAAGATCAAATAGGACTTAAAGGGTTGTAATGTAGTCTAAGGGATGAGTACAAACTATTATGTCAAGTAATAGTGTCTATCTTCCCTAAGTGCTTTAATTTATCAGAATTGTCATTAGAGTCCTCTCTAAAGAACCAAATTCTCATCACTTCTATATTCTCATTTCTCTTTGGTTTTGTCCCATCACTTTAAGCTAGTTCACACTTCCTATAGATGGAGCATTTGTTGTCTACACATATTCAATTTCGATCAATCTTTCTTTTCATTTTATCATATTCCTCCCAACCTTAACACATAAACTCTTTTACACCAGTAACTATTTTCTTGGGTCTTTACTTTCACTTTCCTCCTCCTTCAATTTTTGATTTCTTAACATCTTAATTTTTCAACTAAAGTGCTTAGGAGCTTTCGATCAAATTACGGTCAATCAAAGAAGGGGAACACTCTACATACGAGGATACCAAAAAAAAGGCTAAAGGCTCAATGGGGCTAACTAAGATCAAGAAATGAGGGTAGATAAAAAGTGTATAAAACATGGCTATCAAAGAAATGCCTATATCATCTCCTAAACCCAATATTCTTTATTTTGCTTTGCAAACACACTAGAAAAGTTCTGGACATCAATATGCAACAAGGAATATAACAAAGGACCTCACACACACATGGAACATGCTCAACTCAAGTAAGATCACTATACACTCTTGACCAAGCAATAACAAGAATTTTAAATTAAGCCAACATCACACAAGAGTCATATAAATAAGCTTAGATGCCTCAAAAATAGTCATTCAACAGGCTTTCATATTCAAACCAATTATGCATCATGTAATCATACATATTACTTGGAAATAACATATCATTTATTCCTAATCAAAAATTTTAAAATTACACCTAAAAATGAAAAAGAAATACTGGGTTCAAAGGGTACCCCCTCGAAAAAGAACTGAAAAGAAAAGCCAAGCAGTTTGTGAAGTGTCCCCTACTACACTAACACCAACAAAAACTAAAAAAAATGAAGAGAAAATATTTTCGTACTTTTTTTAAAATTTAATCAAAAACTAGAAAAACAAATAAAAATAGAAATCCATTAGAAACACTTCACCATAACCAATTGGAAGATTCCCCACCCCACATTTAAAACCATACTTTGACCCTAAAGTATAAATTAAAAGTAGGGATAGAAATACTCCCTGAGGACTCTAGGCATAGATAGCAGCATCTTAATTATCAATGTGGTTCAGTGGAACCCACTCCTAGTCTTTACCATGCTTCTTATCTTGGGTCTCTAACACCCAAGCTTTCTTTCAACCTGTGACTCCAATAAGAAAAACAAAGATGATTGATGTCACCAAAATTACACCTCTTAAAAAGTATAATGTGGTCACTATCAAATAAAAACCCAACAAAGTTAGGGTTGAACCCACAACAAATAGGGTGAATCTCTGTCAAGAACTTGTTGATGTCGTTGGAAAGTGCAGAAAGTAAATGGGCGGGGGGATTTTGTAATAATAGTAGTAATAGTAACAATTATTGAACACTTTAGGTTGAAATCAATATGAGACAATCACTAGGACTATATTCCCCCTCCTTCCTAACTTCTCAAAATTATCATGCTCGTCAAACTATCTTGGTGCCTTGCTTGCAAAATCTAAAATGTATCACTAACCATCTTTTAATACCTTTGGTTTATGTCTCATTACTAACCTCTGGATCCCAGATTAACTATCTCCTCTTGGTCTCAAGTTAATTAGATGAAGGTTGGTAGTTATAAATTACGATGGTGAATTTTTCCTAATATTAACCTCTCTCTCAAGTTAGTATCAAATACAAGTGAGTTCTTAGCATCTGCAGTCACTAACAAAGCAATCAATATAAACAAAACCACAATAAATTCATAAACACCAATCAAGAAAGATTTTACACTTTCTCTACTTCATTATTCTATCAGGGGTTCCACAACCCTAGTTAATAGGTTTAACCGCTCATGTTTGCAAGAACACACATAGAATTCATAATAGAAAGCATATAAATAATATCATAATAATTAAGAATGGAAACCAAAATCTCAAACCATAAAAGTCAAGAACAAGAATTCCAAGATCAAAAGAATATCTTAGATTTTAATATAATATTGTAAATATGTAAAGTGTGTAAACTAATAATAAAATTTCAATGGGGTATTTATAGGTTACATCAGAAAATTTAAAAATCTTAACCAAAACAAAATAGGAAAACTAAGTTTATGAGTCGTAGGTACTACTTAAGGGCCCTAGGTAGGTCTGTAGGCTCAGAGGAAAATCCAAGCTTCAAATACCTACTTAATTAGGGATACCTATGGGGGACGTACGTACCACTTATGACCCTATGTAGTCCTTTGTATGTCTTAGAAAAAAATCAACTTTCAGAGCCGTTCTTCGGCAACCTACGAGCCCACTTACAATAGGTGTAACTACTACTTGCGACCCATAGGTGGGTCTATAAGTGGCTTTCCAGCTTCACTTCATCATATTTTTCTCTTCTTCTACTCCAAAACCTATTTTCCGGCAAACACAACATAAAACACATTACATCTAACAAAAAGAACCTAAGTAGTTAAATAATTTTCAGTTTTAAGCATCGAAATGTCCATGAAACCATAACACATCAAAACTTTAAACTTAGAAAGTTTGCATGTCCTTAAGCAACTAACACATAACAAACACACACAATGCCTAACTAAGTGAAACCTAAGGCACCTATGATAGTCAACTCAACTTTATCTTAAAACTCTTATCCCCTTTTATTTCTACATTTCAAAATGACTGTGTGGATACATGTAGCAAACAATATGATACAAAGGAATGAAGTAATGGCATTACATTAGAAACAAACAATCAAGAGTATATGAAATCTATACTAGACAAACAAATAAGCAGTTAACAACACAACCCATGTACCCTCATAGAGAAGATGAACTAATACTCACAGTATCATCATATTAGTGAAAGTGACTATGTCAAGATACTCACACTCATAAAATAAGTTCCAAACAATATGCATAGAATACCATAGGCTTGACCTTATTTTATATACCTTAGTATTTTTGGAAAGTTAGACAAGGATCACTATAGGACTTCGCTCGGCTTGTAATGTAGGCTTGAGGATAGGTATGGTACATTTGGGATATAGTGTCTCACCCTCCATGACACTATAATAACATTTTGGCTCCACTTCTCAAACATTCTTCCTTTATTCATCCCCTTTTCCTCTTTATTGGTTATTTGAATTTGGTGTGGTTTTCTTCTCTTTTTTTATTTAATAATTTTTCTATTTATTTTTCTTTTCAATTTTCCACTTTTTTTGTTCTTTTTTTTCTACCACACCTAACCTTACATTATTTTTGTTTTACATTAAACACCATTTTGTATACTAATTTTAAGTATGCACCCCTATGATACCACCCTTAACTTAGGAAATTTCCTAAGTTGAGGTGAACATTGTACAAAGAGGGACTAAGGCCAAAACAAGTTCATTGTAATCAATTGGAAAGGTAAAAAAGTGAAAACAAGAAAATAGGTCACTGTAGGATCAAATCAGGGATCAAGGAATACTTATTCATTTTTGGATGGTTATTTAGGTTAAGAATGGAATAATTAAAAAATTTCTTGTGATCATGTCCCAACCAACTATCCTAGAACCTAAGCAAGACTAACAGGGCAAATTCTGGATTAAATGGACAAAGGGAACTAGGAAGTTCCTTACACACATGGTATAAGGTTATATCACCAACTACTACCTATCTAGTTTATGCAACACTAAGTTATGGTTATTTTGCCCCTATTTCTAATTCCATGACAAGATTCACATAATGGTATAGATATTTACATCACATAGTTCAAAAAATATTGGAGGTGTATCATTTTTTCAAAACACTTAAGAACAAACAAAGCATGTCAACTTCCCTTAGGTTCTGTATTTTCCTCCTACTTAAACTAAACCACAACATAACATATTTAATGACACAAACATAACCTAAACAAGCTGGTTCTACTACGATAACACAACCAGCAAGAAAAGAAACATGATAAGAAAAATTGTTGGCTGTGGTACACACCCATCCCAACTTAAGATGATGTACTATTCCCAATGCATATTAGAAATAAAAAAATATAGAGTAGGTACATACCTAGGATGCTCTAGGTTTTCGAAGCTGACTCTCCCCATTTGGGGCATCATGTGGCTTAACTAGAGGAGGTGATGGTTGAGAGAGACTATAGTAGGCACCTGCTACCATCTCTGCATGCCTTCGCTCATTTATCAAAAGCTACACAATCAAATTATAAGTGGCATTTTTCATGGCCTACTGATAATCCAACATCGGATCTTATAATTAATCTTCAAGATATCTCTTGGCACAACAACTGGGCCATATCATCCTCAGATAATAAATCAAGTACCACAGTGGAAAGTTGGGGTAATAGCTGCATAAAGGGTGGAATAACTAGAGAAACAATCAAAATATGGCTTTTATCTAATGAGCATACCTCTGAGTGCAATATAGTTATCTCCTTATGTAGGCCCAACAGGTATGATACCTATACCTTCAATCACTCATTCGAGTCTTAAAACTATCTATACGGGTATGCAGCTCTCTAATATACCCCTTCATGGCTGCCATTATCCTTGCCTCAGTCTGGACCCATGGCTGAATCTAATAAAATATTATGTCTAGCTAGGTCTCTGTATATATGAGGAACTTATTCAGGTTAAGCGATAATTCATGAAACACACTAACAAACCCAGTAGCTATCGAGATAGGGGAGAAATGGATACCCTTGTTGGCGCTGAAGTATAAGTCGAGGCTAGTACGAATGTGCTTGTGGCCCTCTCACTACCTGTATTAGTAATAGGCTCAGCTCTCTAAGTGCCTATCTCAACATCAATGCTCTATCCCAGCCTCTCAATATGATTAGTTGAAAATAAAACCCTTAAAATGGGCCATACCAGAAGAAGAAGGTGGATGGGCTTTATATGTAAGGATTAGGTTGGCCATATCCTTAATCATGCCAAAGTCTACTATGTAGGCCACCTCAATCTGCTGATCCATCTCTGGAATAGGTAGCACTACGGATGCATCACACAATTGTTTATCAATCATAGGAAAAGGAGAGTGGTGTACTTACTAAATACTCTCTCGTGGATCTAGAACCCATCCACATAGCAAATCAATATCATAACTAGCAATTAAGTTGGAAATCAACACCGCTCTATCCCAGGTGAGTATGTTGTCCATATATGTTAGACTCAATCTATGTTGCATCATTGCCCAGTAGAAGTTCGTTCCAGAGTATAATGACGCCTTTTTGATCTCACCCTTTAACATAACCCATAGGGCATCAGTGCCCAATACTGAATCTTTATGGCTACCCGTCTAACTAAGTCCAATCTCAATTCTCTATGCTCATCATCCCTCATAGTGCACCTACTCCACGCTATCCTCATACAATAATCAAACTTAGTTGTCATAGTTGGCCCCAAAAATTTGAACCTAAATAACATTCATCAAACTAACGCCTCAAAAATATCAACTCTAACTTTCATGACCCAATTTATGAGTCATAATGGAACCTACTTTATCCCACAAGTAAGTAAGCTAGACCATATCCCGAAGCTATAAGTAATGGGCTAACTTGGTGGAAAGGGCCTCAATTAGTTGAAAATCAACCTTTAAAGAGTTAAAACAACAATAAAGTAGTCATAACAATCTAATAGATAGATAAAAGAGCAACAACCATCCGAAAGTATTGGTGATGTCAGTACAAGAGCTATAATAAATAAACTATAAGTACTGAATAGTCAAATAAAATCTATCTCGAAAATGATAGACTAGACATAGATTGTAACGACCCGAGACTACCCTTAGTCGTTACACGATGTTCATGATCCTAAAGGACCATAAGCTAACCTTTTTACTGATATCTGTACCTGAGCTCTGCATAATATAATATAATAAATATAGAAAACTGGCAAAAAACTTTCTATAAGGTTCAAAACATCTAAAGTACTCAAAAATGAAAACTGAATACTGATACATCTGTGCGAAAAGCCTGTAGACTATCTAAACTGTGGAGTTGATGGGACATGTACCCAACTAACTCCGTCTGCTGAAAATAAACTAAATATGATGCAATAATAAAATAAGGATCATCCTCAAATGAAGAGGACTCACTGATATGCCTACTACTGCTAAATGGGACTGAGCTACTAAGAGTACTTTGGATCTCGTGCCTCTAAACCTGTGGTGTAAAGTAAAACACCATAGCACAATTGCGTCAGTACGTGGGAATGTACTGAGTATGCAAGATAAGGTAAGGATAAATGCAAGGGATTATACATGAACAATTACTTAATTGAATAATCATGAGAGTACTGAATGAGGACATATGCATGAATGCACAAACCATAACTGAAATCATTATGACTCTGAATACTGAAACTCGGGTACTGCTTTACTGATATCTAAACTCACTACTATACTGAGATATTGAACAACTAAAACTTCTAACATTGATAACTAAGTACTAAAGTTGAGATCAGTCCTATCTAGTTAGTGATCTTAGAAACTGATGATACTGAAGCTGATTAACTGAATCTACTCATATCAATAAATGAGTTCTGAGCTTGCTATAATTGACTGACTAAATTTGAGATCAAAATTCTCTAATAGGTGATCCCTGAATCTACTATCATTGAAAAGAAATAATTATGTCTGAGATCAGACCTATCTAGAAAAAGATCTCTGAATATGATAATGAGAATAATCAACTGAACCTGAGACTGAGATCAGGCCTATCTAACGAGTGATATTTGGATCTATTAGTATTGATAATGATTAACTTTATGAAAGACCAGGCCTATCTAGAGGGTGGTCCATGAATCTATGGACCTATTTGAGTTCCGTACTGAGATAGGCAACTGTATCTGAGAGTCCTGATTTTTGAGTTCTACTCTAAAGACTGATACTGAAACTGCAACTGTGGGAGTTCTCACTTATCCGATAATCCCCAACTATGAACTGGTGGGGTGGAACCTATAACCCCAGCTTGAAGGGTGTCAATACTGTGCCATGGGCAAAGACCTTTACTCTGGTCAAGCCTCTCTGACAGGTGACCCTGAACAAGAAGTCAAGCCTAAGGCAGTATGATAGTCAAGCCTTTATCTAATGGGTAACTCTTGGTCTTTCATTTCCTGTGTAGTTTGGGAGTTCAGGGATTGCTGTTAATGACTCTGCCTCTCTAACGAGAAAGTCTTCATCCCTGCACTCGCTCGGTGCTAGCTTCTACTCCCAACTGAAAGACTCTGGACTAATTCTTAGTTGAATTTAAAATGAGTTGAATCTGTTACTGATCATATTTCTTGAATGATCTAACTAAGTTAAGCTAAGTTCACTTGGTTCCGTTATTTGATAGAATACTACTGAGTTTTGTTATCTAACTGAATGATACTGGGCTCTGAATAGATTACTTGAATGCTACTGAGGTCTGAACCAAACACTTGAATACTACTAAATCTAAGTTGAGTACTGAACTGAGGCTAGAGTCCTAACAATACTGAGGTTACTTAAGTTTTGTAACTGTCTGAGAGTACTGAGTTCTATAACTCACTGAGTTCTGAGAATCTTTGCTTGACTGAGATTATCGTGAAAACTGACACGGGCTCTAAACTGCAGCTAATTTATCGAGTATAAATACCCTAAGGACTTGAAAATATAAAAGTAAAACATAATCATTCTTGAATAATCATGACCATGGACATTCATTCACCATCACAATTACTAAAGCATCTCTTCAAGCATTTAGAAATCTTAAACATGTGATAATATAGGGAGACATGTTATTGGCTCATACTCCATTCAACAAGGTCTTGTATCAAACACTTAACATGCATTAAAGAACAAATAATTGTTGAATTTCATGCTATCATCTCACAATTCATTCACTAAGGCTTTTCAACAAACACTTCGCATGCATGAGCTTGCACATAATTGGCGATTTTTAGTCAACATCCTATAATAGCTCTAATTCCTTCACATAAGTATTTTATCAAATATATGGGGATAATTATTTTCTTATTCAACAATTTCTACACTTAATTAACATGAAAACCTCACTTAACAAGCAACTTGGAGAGGGTTTATCATGAATATCACATACTAGGGCCAAATCTTGAAAACCCTGTAATCAAAACATGAATTAAAACTCAATAATTTAGAACATGAATTAAAACCCTGTAGTTAACTCACATGAATCATGAAAAATCATAATCATAAGATTTTCAAAATTTAGAAAAGGATTCTTAAGCTTCTTGGATAAAAGGGACCCAAGAATCAACATCTGTATACCTTAGGAAACTCTTTCTTGAAGGCTCTTGGAGAGATTCTTGATTTCTTGATTTTTTTCTTCTTGAAGAAAGAAGGGTTTTGATCTTGTAGAAAATCCTAGCTTTGATATTGAAGATAAATAATGAAGCCCTTAGCTTCATTCAATACATATATATATATATATATATAAGTGTAAAAAGGGTGAGAAAAGACCAAATAGTCCTTATTAAAAATGACTTAAAAATACTGAGCGGGATTTGCGATGGTTGGAGTGATGGTCCGTCGCTAGCTTGATGGTCCATCATCTTGGCTATCACACTTGGGCCAGAAGAGAGAGTCACTACCTTGGTTGCAACGGTTTGGGAGACGGTCCATCGCAAGCTCGACGGTCTGTCAACCTGTCCGTCCCACCTGGGCAGTTCTGACAGCTCTTAGTAAAACGATCATAACTTCCTTATCTAATTTTCGATTTTGAAAATATTGGTATCGACGAAAATATTATTCAATCATCTACATGAAAAAAGTTAATATTAGGGAAATTATACATGGTTTAAAATATTTCTCACTTATAAAGTCACTTCTCAATCTTTTAGGGCTAGATTTATGCTTCACATGACACGCTCCAAGGCTCAGACTATGAGAGAATTTTGTGGGGTCTTATAGAGATAAATAAAAGGAAAAAAAGGTTAACTTCAACTCTAAGATCTCACCTAATAATTGGAATCAATTCTGCATGAGCGTCACATCAATGACGATAATTAGTACTTAGATCTGCAACAAAAAAATGCAGATGTGTTGTAAGAGTACCAATACCAAAGTACTTAGTAGGAATCATTGATTAAGTTATCTTAAACATGGTATAAATATGATAAGATACAAGATAAAATAATCTAAGTCAAGGTAAGAGGGGCAAGCCTTGAAATATGCTTCAACACTGCTATCCAAAATTAAATAAATAAATACAGAAAAGTAATATAAAGATCACACTATTATAAGTAATTGTACCATATAAGCTAATAAGTGCAGACAAATAAATAACCCAACGCAGTCCCTCATATGCCTTGAGCATACAATCAAGAAAAGTAGATAATCCAATAACCATAAATTACCAATTACCATTCTATAACCAAGAATCCATCTAAACTATATCCTATCGTAAATAACACCCAAAATTCCATACTTGAACCATAACTCATTAGCATCATCATCATTACTTTCTGGACTTGAATCGAAACTCATATTATCACATCGTCATCAAATAACAAACTCAATGTAATGACCCTTTAGGCCATTTTTGGTGTTCCTACTTATTATTGCCATTAGAGCTTTCCCATAGCTTCCCCAAGTTATTTATAACTTGCTGGAATTGGTAGTACAGTTACCTGGCGGTTTATTTGGTTTTTAGAATAATTTTTTCATTTAGAAGTCTTTGTTAGTTCCAAATGGCCACTGAGTGAAAAATTTATTAAAATATTATTCGATGGAAAATCCAACTTTGCCAACACATTCAAAACATCAATATCGATATGGTTGTATATTTTATTTGCTCATATTGGATTCCAGACGCATCTCGAGGCATTAGCCAAAGCTTGGAATCAAATTCAAAGTTTCAGTCGTTGTTTGTCATGGATGGATATATCATGATCGGGTGAGTTGAGTAAGATCGTGATGGCCGTGATTGCAGCCTAGCACATATGCGCAATTGGACTTCCTAAGATCTAGTCAAGGTCTATTTCAAGGCTCTTTTGGTCGAGAATTAGTCATTTCTTCCATTGCTTTGAGTCTCCAAGCCCTAATAGAGTGTACAATTCTTAAAGTGAGTATTGTGATTTTACTGGGATCTTGAATAACTTGAGTATTCATGGTTAACATGAAATCTAAGGTATGATTCCTTCAATTTTGGTGTTGAATTCTTGATTATTGACCCCAAACGACTTAAGGTTTGATTTTATCCCCAAATATGGTTGTTTTGCACAAATTTCTTGAGATTTATAACTTCCAAATAGTATTTGAGAAATAGGTTGGTCTCGGAAACTAGTTTCCATATGTGGGACCCACTAGGGGTTTTGGTGTCATTTTGGACCCAGAGCACAATGGTGTAATATGGGTGTTGTTATTCTTGTAATAATGCATAGATTATATTATTGATAGCTAGGATCAGAAAAGTTTTGAGGAAAGAGAAATCAAAGATTATTGGTTCATGAGCTATTTAGACTTAAGGTAGGTTAGGCTTACTTGTGTTAGATTAAGCTTTACTGTAGTATAATTGTGATATCTTAATAAGATTGGGTGGGGTCTTAGATGTTGAATTGGTCTATGGAAATAATTGGGGCTAGTTGAATCCCTTAGGTCTTGAAACATATTAAGTGGGATAGTTGACTCATAGCATATGATGTCACCCAAAAATAACCTCCAAAGAAGTATGATACGGTTGAAGCCAAATATAGTAACCAATTAGGTCAGGGTCGATCCCATAGGGAAAACATTGAACAATTGCTTAACTTGTTGAAATCCACAATTAGTGCAGAAAAGTAAATGGGGGGATTTGAAATCAATTATAAGTAATACCCGAACTTGAATTCTTTTGAGGTTGTAAACAATAGAAGACGAACACTAGGAATATTTTCCCCCTGGCCTGGCTTCTCAACTTTGTAAATTTCTCATGTTTCAACATACCTAACCTACTTCTCTATATGTAAAGTCAACAAGATATATAGTATCAACCATCTTATGAAAGTGTTGATAAATCTCACCCTTTACTTTGTAAGGCGTTGCCTTAGTGCTTCTTGCCTATGATTTCAGTTCGACCTTCACCTTTTGAGTCTCAAATTTCTTAGATGATATAATGGAATAATAAGGTTCACGTGAATCTCAAATTAATATCTTAATCCTCTTTTCCAAATCTCAAACTCCCTTGTGAGGATGCTATCGAATATATGCAATCCTCAAGCTTCTGCTGTAGCTCTGATGTCAATTAATGTGAAGAAGATTAAGATAAATGCAGTTATGTTAGAATAGACAAATCTTCCACTTCTTTCATGTACCTAATCCACTAGGGTTCACACAACCCTAGTCGGGGAATTTAGACGCTCATGTTCATACAATAATCCATGATAATCATTAAAGAATTCATGTAATTAATTGCATAAGAATAAGAAGAATAAAATCTGAGGTCTTTAATTAAATAATAACCAAAAAATATCAAGAATAATGTAAAAGCATGTAATAGAATATCAAAGATGTAAAATAATGTTAAGGAACGTAAGCTAATAAAAGATTAACCCTAGGGTATTTATAGTATCTCAAAACAACCCAGAAATCCTAATTAAAACAGAATAGGAAAAGTAAGTTAGGATAAGGTACAACTCACACCGTCCACTCGTAAGGTGTTCTTATGAGTCGTACCTGCCCCTCGTTTGTTCTCTAGTGTTTGATCTTCCAGGGCTTCAACTTTCCATTTTTGTTAGACTTATCCTCATGAATCGTATCTTGACCGTACGACTCATGGTATTCACTCGTTACTACATAGGACTTGATCTTTCATTACTTTGGACACTGGTCAGCTACAGTTGTATAGTATGAGTCGTACTCAGGCTTCTGACTCATTTTTTTATGTGACTTCAACTTTGAATGGCAACCTGGGGTTTTGTTCTCTTTACAAATGCTTGATACAACCCTATCCTCATCTTATGGATCGTATGCTCTATTCATATCTTTCCTTCACTTAGATGTTCTTCTTAGCTTTTATAACTATTGTCTTTACAAGTCAACTATACAAATCATATGATATGTTGACGACTGGAATGATGACTCGTATCATCTACAAACTTCTTCTATTTTAGTGTTTTTAATCCAATTTCCTTCCAAGATTTTTAGATACCCGTTTCACCTACAACAAGCATAAAACCACCTCATATCTACTAAATCAACCTAAGTTCAAGCATAAATTCTTCGTTCTAAGCATCAAAAGTGCCATGTTTCCATGGAGCATCAGCACCCTCAACTTAGAAGTTTGCATGTCCTCAAGCAAAACAAAAACCAAA
This sequence comes from Capsicum annuum, assembly GCF_002878395.1. Lineage (NCBI taxonomy): Eukaryota > Viridiplantae > Streptophyta > Magnoliopsida > Solanales > Solanaceae > Capsicum > Capsicum annuum. The sequence goes on along the minus strand of NC_061113.1, from coordinate 134,843,826 downwards.
ACTACTAATCACAACAACGATGCTTAAATAAGAAGATACTAAGACACCTATGGTAGTGACTTTTCAATTCAATTTTTAACATTTTTATCCCCCTCCTACTTTTAACTTTTCAAGAATCAAACTGTGTCTACTATTTGGTACACGAAGAAACATAAATTACTTCGATGATGGCATTACATTAGTGACAAACAACTAGGCAAATACACAAATAACATTAACCAAACAGTCTAGCAACCTAACAACATAACCCATGTATGCTCACAATCAAAGAAATCCCATTTCACTCAGTTTAGATCAATCTAATTATTCAGGGATATAGCAAAAGATTCTCTCGCTCACAAAGAGATATCACCGATGTATGAAGAATACCGCCCATACTCTTCTTTAGTTTTTGGACAGTCGGGATAGGATCACTAAAGGACTTTCTTTGGCTTGTAACGTAGGTTTGGGGATAGTATGGTGTCTTTTTGGGACTCTTTAGTG